>NC_056751.1:399948729-399951229 GCF_019279795.1 Protopterus annectens | reverse complement strand
CAAAAAGTAGCATTCAAAACGGAGGAGAGTTGTTTGAACAATTTTTAAGAGATGACTATGATTATTTTGATAATGATATGAGAGTTTTGAATGAACAACATAACTATACAGACAACAATTGTATAACCTTAAAAGAGTGTATATTAGATTATGGAAAGAAACTAATAGCATACAAAAATGCAAAGATTGATTGTAGTTATTTAACTAAGTGTATTAAGCTTAAAATTGTACCAAAAGGTATTAGATTCTTTAAATTACCGCTTGGTATTTCATACACCCCTGAAGTTGAAAACGAATTTAACAAGTTATTCGAAGGGTTTGGATATGAATTCATGACAATATTAATTAAGCATTTGGATGCCAAATTATGTACATTAGCCGAACAGTTAGAACATACTAACATTTACATCACAGAACATAAAGATTTTGATAGTTTTAAAGACTTGTACAACAAGCAGTATCACTATGCTGAAAACAATGTACAGAACATAGTAGATAGGAAAGAAAAGAAAATACAACGGGATGTGGAAGCTTACAAGAAGGATAGAGTGTATGTTTGGCCAAGACATAAAGAACTTGATAGAAATACACATACAATCAGGAGAAATGAACCGAAAAAACTACATAAGGAAGAAAATTTTCAGGGGGGAAGATATTATCCAGCCTGGAGGGCCACAAAACAATGGCACAGGACTTGAATAGGTCCAAGAATAACGTTACGGTTGACCAAGTGTTGGTAGAAGACATCAGCTGTATGACTATTCTAGATGGACACCAGACAGAACCTATTAACCCTGATCCACATCCCAGAATTATTTTACATGATGGTTTCAAGGTGTTTAACTACACGACCATGGAGATCACAGAAACGTGTGCACAATTGCTAAGTAAAGGTATGAAGTTCATACCCATGAGAGGATGGAATGTATTGGACAGCATTAAGGAGATCAAGAAATACTGTAGAAAATTGAATTTGGCCTTACAATTTAACACAAATGCTGAGTCCAACTCTAAGGTTAAGGGTATAGCAGGAACTGAGCTAACCAAAAAAAGCACGTACATGCCGGCTTCCAATCCCCATGTTCATAACTTTGAGCAACTTGTATGCAATGACATCTATTGGACATACAACAAGATGCAAGGCAAGAGAAATCTTACATCTGACAATCTTACAGGTTTGGAAAGAAAATGCCTATCTGATCTTATTACCAACAAAGATATCAGGGTTATGAAACCTGACAAGGGAGGGGGAGCTGTGATTTTTTCCACTGATGACTACAACTGTGAGATATATAATATACTCCAAAATTCAGGGAATTATGAGAACATCTCTCTCAATCAGGTCAACATTGGTCATAAGCGCATAGACCTCATCATAGAGGAATATCTTATAGACAATAGGATTTCTAATGATACTTATTCCTTCATTAAGGTGGACCATCCAGTTCTAGCTAAGATGGTGGGTATCCCTAAGATACACAAATCCATTCACAAACCACCTTTTCGTCCTATTGTATCAGGCTCTAGGTCCAAAACCTTCAAAATAGGACAATTGATCGACAGTTGGCTTAAGAAGACCTACGACAACATTCAACATATCATCAAGGACTCATGGAGATTTTTGGGGGCCATTACAAGTGATGTATGGGACACCAATTTGATTTATTTAACAGTGGATGTGGTTGACCTTTTCTCAAGTATACCCAGGACTGAGGGATTGGAATTTTTAGAAAGAAGTCTCACTAAGTTCACCGAATTCCCTTGGGAGAAGGTCAGCCTCATTTGTGATATGATGTCACTCGTGTTGGACTACAACTACATCTCCTTTCAAGGAGAATTCTTTAGGCAGACTAGGGGAGTGGCGATGGGAGCAGCGTGCGCTCCGATCTTCGCGAACTTAGTCATGGCTGAATGGGAATCAGAACATGTGTTCAAGAGTTCCTATTACAAAGACATTGCTTTATACATCAGATATTTGGACGACATCTTCATCTTGTGGAAGGCATCAGAGGACAGATTACAGGAATTTATGGTATATTTGAACAACACCGTGGAGTTTTTACAATTTACTTTTGAATACAGTTACAAGGAGATTTCCTATCTTGATGTACTATTGAGTAACAACGAACACGGGTTTACTTCGAGAATTTACAGAAAACCCACCTTCTCGAATGATTACGTCCATTACAGTAGCAATCATCCACCACACGTATTCCACAATGTAATCAAAGGACAATGTATACGTGCGGCGAGGATGTCGTCTAACACACATATTTTGGAATCCGAACTTAACACCATTAAGGAAATGTTCATTAGAAGAGCGTACCCTGAAAAAATGGTCAACGAAGTTATCAAATATGTTCACAATGAATGGGGTAAGAAATATCCACCCTTATTAGGTTCATACCAACAATCCCTTAAGGAGAGTACATCCAGCACCCCTATGGGAAGGGTTTGTGTCCTTATGTATTCCCCCAGTACATACATCATTAAAGAAATT
>NC_056751.1:399943729-399946229 GCF_019279795.1 Protopterus annectens | reverse complement strand
CTGCACGTGGTAAATAAAACCTAGTTAATGCTGTATTTCACTGTACTGTGTTTTGTCTTTAGTTGCAAAGTTTATTTCGTAGCAAACCATACCCATACTTGTAAAGGTGAACAAAAATGTAAGAAAACCTATTGTAAAAGGCAGATCATGTCTCCTAAACCTGATTGACTTCTTTGAAGAAGTCACCAAAGCCGTAGACTAGGGTAAGGTGGTTCACACAGCCTATCTAGATCTCGCCAAGGGTTTTGACACCATCCCCCACTCTGGAATTATAGATAAACTCATGATAAATACCTATGTCACAAGATGGGTTGCCAACTGGCTCACTGACAGAACCCACACTGTGAAAGTAGCAGACTCCAAATCCGACTTCAGACCAGTGACAAGTGGAGTACCACAGGGTTCAGTCCTGGGTCCTCCCCTGTTTTTATCTACATTTCTGAAGTACAGGCTAACAAAGTTTGCAGATGACTGCAAACTAGGACCCATAATTGAAACTCCTAATGATGTGGACATCCTACAAAAGGGCCTCACTGAGACATATGCCTGGTGTCAAAGCCATGGCATCACGCTCAATGCCACAAAATGTATTATCATCCCCTTTGGTAAAAACTCTGTACCCATGAGCTGCCACATAGGTGGTAGTCTACTTAACACTGAAAGTGTGATCAGAGACCTTGGGACACAGGTGGACAGTAGTCTCTCCTTTGATAATCACATCGCGATAGTAGTCAGGAAATCCTTCTACGTGGCACACCTCATCACAAAAGGTTTCTCATCCAGGAGAAAAGAGGTAATTGTTCCCCTCTACTCATCACTCATTAGGCCCATTAAAGAGTACAACACCCCTTTTGGTATGTACCTCATAAGACATCTACAACAAATGGAAAGGCTGCAGAAATGCCTCATAAAGAGGATTACCGGCCTCAAACTGATGCCCTACGCAGACCGTCTCAAAAAACTCCAGCTTTACTCCGTCGCATATCGCCTACTCAGAGGCGATCTCTGCCTAACATACAAAGCTATGTCAAACCCAGAGCTGTTGGACATGCTCCACTTAAAGAAATCCCAATCCGTCCGAGCTACATGCTCTAACCTTGTCACCACAATAAACAGAACATGCTGGAGGGATAGATTCCTGTCCCAGAGACTTGCCATACTCTGGAACAAACTACCTATCTATATCAAACAAAAAGCTCCTCATTAGCAATCTTCAAGAAAAATTTTGGTGATTGGATGGGAAATAGGAAATTCACCTCGGGGATCACTTCTGTGGCTCTGCTTGGCAGGGGTACAGGAAAATAATTTTCTTGGGTGGTGAAAGCCAGGGTACCTTTTTGGCTAGGCTTGTGTAAGCCCTAGGGCCAATAGCCTAGTACCTACCTGTGAACCTATGATTATTATACCATTTAAATTTTTGAACAACCTACTGCTGTTGCATCAGCTGGAAAGTTTTGAAGCAACATTGCTGCACCAAGCGCTTCCTCCCGACACCAAGTGGCTTGTGTTTATGTCCTGTTGTGTAAGTACATTTACCTCACAAACAGAAAGTAAAGTTTAAGCTATAAACTAAAGAGTGCTCTCAATCTCAATGGACCATTAACAGGTGCTTTGGTCTGCCTCTCCTCCTGCCTGCCTAACTTAATAGTTCAGTCTGGTCTGGTTCAGTGGCAGGTCACAGATGCCATTTAAAGCCGTTATGTTCTTTCTGTGACCTTACCGGCTCCTGCACTTTTTATGCTTGCTATAAATAATCCAGACCTCCTTCTCTCCTCAATTGAGATTTGAGAGTGAATCATGAACTGAAGGCTGAAGCTGAAGTTTGTGTTATTTCTTTCTTTTGAAAAAGTTGGAAGACACTTTTAGTAAATTGTAAGAGTTTGAAGAACTTTGAATTGAAGTCCATTTTCTGTCAGTGCTCTGGTAGTGGTATGTTAAATATATTACTGTCTTAAGTTATTGCAGGCAGTTTAGCCTTTGCAGCCAGTGTGTTTTATCAATTTTATCTTCTGTTTTTTTTTTGAAATTGGTCTTTGGTAACTGGGTGGGAAAGGCACTGGGTGTGGGTTTTTGGTCTAATCTAAGGCAGTGAAGAGGTCGTCTGGGAAAGGAAACTTTTTAATTTCAGTGCTTGTGCATACAAAGAAAAGTACTGAAGGGGTTGTTGGGGTTGGGGAAAATGTTTGTTTAATTTTTGTGCTTGTGCATACATGATGGAGAAAGTACATAAGGGATCCTTGGGGGAAAAGGATTCATTTTGATGTCCTTTCATTTTTACTCTGCAGCCAGTATTTATCTATTTTATCTTCTGTTTTGTTGTTTGGTAACTGGGCAGTAATGGTTTTGAGCTTGTGCATGCATGGAAAGGTAATTAAGGGACCCTTGGGGGGGATGATTCATTTTGATCTCATTTGGTAGTGCTTGTGCATGCATGGACAGACTACTGTGAGGGTTGTTAGGGGATATGTTTCATTTTTGGTGCTTGTGCATACATGGACGG
>NC_056751.1:399528729-399576229 GCF_019279795.1 Protopterus annectens | reverse complement strand
AAACATACTAAAAACATTACAGCACTAAGCCTGTTTTATTTAAACAAATTAAAGACAAACAATGTTAACTTGCGATTTGCCAGGCACATGATATAACAAGTCTCCTTGTTTGCATAGCCCAATGTTGTTACATCCAAATAGTCAGGATGTCAACTGATGTTATACATAAAATAACATAAAATGCAGAACGCATAGTGCCACATTCAGATCCATAAAACCTTAGAAGAGTAAACGGAAACACCGTTTAACACTAAAGCTGCATCCGATAATGTCATAGACTCAAAGCAATTTGAAAATAGTACGCCGTTCTAAACAATAATACTAAGTGAAAGTTACCAAGATCCCCCGGCAAATAATAAACAAAATATACACATACAACCATCGGAGCTCAGACATTCAAACCCACATCTCATCCAGCAATAACGCTGGTCCAAAATAGTCCGAACAGCCAATGAGCCCTTTCGACTGTAGTAAGTAAAAATGGTTGTTGGGGTATCCATAGAAACAAAAACAAAAACAGCAACAAAAGATGTGTGAAAGAGCCGACGCTCATCAGTAGATGAGACGTCGCTCAGACATTCTAATAATTATAAAAATTACAATGGAACTAATAAAAAATAATAAAAAAACCATGGATATTAATATTCATTTCATCTGGTGGCTAAAGTCAGTTATATATTCCCCTGATGCCATCTAAACATCTATTGCTATTACATGTAACTTTATAATCAAGTGTACACGTAAAAATATATTACAAATGAGCTGTAACCATGCTCAAATATGTCAGAGAGAAATATATAAATACTGCTAGACTGCTAAAGATGTCAAAAACCAGCGCAAGCTCCCAAGACAAATGGATGGTTGATGTTAAGTGTCAAACAAGCACAAGTTTCATCCTATATTAGTATAAAAAACAGAAAATAAAAATAAAACACCATATTGGTGCTGTCAGATCATGACAAAATCTCATAGAATATGGACAAAACGACAAGTCCATTGAAGCCAAAAAATCCAATAAGAAGTTCGACAGCAAAAAAATAACTTAAATAGACAGCTGTATCATCATAGCTCTCAAACTAAATATGACAATATTAATATATAAAAATATTTTAAGATAAAAATAGTGTGATATCTGATTAGATCAACTCCTAAATATCAAATTAATATACCCAACTTAATATACATATTAAATATTCAATATTTTTTTCGATTATCCAAGATGGGTTTTATAGATACTGAATGGTTGATACCTGGAGATATATGTGCCTTTAAGGTGAAAATCCAATTCAGTTCTCTAATGGCCAACTGGTTGTTATTATCTCCTGCTCTAGGATTATGGGGCAACATTTCCAATACTTTAAAACCAAAGGTATGATTAATATGCTCCATGACATGTTTAGCTAGAGCATTGGAGTCTTTCTCTTTCCTGATATCATAACAGTGATTGTACATCCTGTCACGTAACCGTCTCTTGGTTAGACCGACGTAAAATGCATCACATTGATTGCATGTAGCTAAGTATATCAAATTGCTGCTATTGCAATCACTAAAAAACCTTGGAATAAATGAAAAAATGCCTTCGGGATGTATAAAACTGATACTTTTAGATATAAATGGACACATTGAACATCCACCACATGGAAAGGTGCCCAATTTGTCATGAATGATACTGTTAGGTAGATGTATACGCTCTGAACAGAGAATTTCTTTCATATTTTGAGAAGTTCTGTAGCTAAATCTGGGGAATTCTCCTACTATGGTTTTCGTGAAGGTATCAGTAACCAACACATTCCAGTTTCTAATAATGATCTTATTTAAACTGAAGCTGTCACTGGTAAAATTGGTTACATAGCTTAATTTGTCTGTAAACTTGTTTTTAACAGCAGTACATTTCTTGTGGCCACCAGTATATCTAACGGCAGCAGTACTTCCTGAATCATGGAACTTGTCCATGAGTCGCTGTTTACATTCTATAAACATCTTAGGGGGATAACCTCTATCCCTAAACAAAACCTCTAGAGTATTTATTTCTCTGTCTAGAGAGTCACTGTGCTCACAAATTCTAAAAATTCTATGCAATTGACTGGATATTACTCCTTCAAAGGTATGCCTCGGGTGCATGCTTCTAAAATGTAGCAGCGTATTCCTCCAGGTTGACTTCCTGTATAAAGATGTGACAATCCTATCATCTTTAAGTTGTAATTGTAAGTCTAAAAAATGTAACTTAGTATGGGAGGTCTCCACTGTGAATCTTAAAAAAGAAGAGGTTTTTTCCAGTTCATTAACAAATCTAATGCACTCTGCCTCAGTGCCATCCCACACAAAAAGGACGTCATCCACAAATCTTTTGTAGATTCTCACTTTTTTAAAATCTGGATGGTTAAATAAACATTCTTGTTCCCAGTTATACACTACCAAGTTGGCATAACTGTTTGCACAGGGGGTGCCCATGGCAACCCCCCATTTCTGCAAATAAAGTTGGTCATGGAACAAAAAAACATTATTGTTAAGTATTAGATCAAGGAGATAATGAATAAGGATCATCCTGTTGTTACTAAAACCAGACAAAGTAACCAAGACTTCATCTATCGCCTGAAGCCCCTGCTCATTGGGGATACAAGTAAAAAGGTTTTTAACATCCATTGTCACTAGTAACAATGGTACATCCTTGCTGTTAAAGTCATGCTCTTTTAGAGAATCTATTAGTTGGTAAGAATCACTTAGAATATGTGGAATACGGTCGACTAAAGGTCTTAGAATACTTTCTACAAAGGAAGAGATGGTACAGGTTACCCAGTTGTTACTAGAGACTATTGGTCTCATGGGTATCGGTCTAAGGCCCTTGTGTATCTTGGGTAAGCCTTTAATCAAAGGAATAACAGGATATTCTATAAAGAGATACTCATACAATTCACAGCTAATCTGTCCCCCTAACAAAAGATCATATAAGTCAGCTTGTACAGTTTTAATAATCTTCTGACATTTTGTGTTGCTGATTCTCTCATAGACAGTATCTTCTGACAAAAGATCCATCATAGCTAGACCATATTCTAGAGAATTCATTATGACTACAGCTCCACCTTTGTCAGCTGGTTTAATAATGATATCAGTGTTCCTTTTTAGAGATAATAATGAATCTTGTTCTGCTTTAGACATATTAAAAAAGCAGCATCTTTTTTTATGTTGAGCAAACCAAACATAAAAATCTGATTCACACATTCTCAAAAAACTCTCAACATTATGTGGCATATTAGGTATAAAACTGCTCTTTGCTCTAAAGAAATGTTTAACCTCATTGGTATTAACTGCACTATTATTCTTAAATAAGATCTTAAGAGAAACATTACGACAAAACAGTCTTAAATCAACCAATATATCATTGAGGGAGCTCGTTTGAGCAGGTATAAAATTGAGACCTTTCTCTAAAAGAGAAACTTCTGAGTCAGATAAACTGTATGCTGAGACATTATATATAAGAGAGTTCAGTTTCGCTGTTTCCTTGACGCAAGATATCTTTCTTCGGAACCTTTTCTTTTTCTTGGTCCTCTGCTGTGAGAACGACCTTGCCACCCCACTCGTTCCTTCACCGGAAACGGTAAAAAAGTGTTCACTGTGGGGGCAGAGTCCTTCGGTTTTGCCCCTGCCGAAAAAAAGGGAGCGGCAGCTTGCTGATTAGGTGGAGGTGTATCATTGGAACAGTGGGCATCACTCGTAACAGCTAAAGGATAAGGATGTTGAGTGTTATATGCTGTATGATTATTCCTCTGTACACTAGTCACTGATAGAGATGGCATCAGATCTGAGGAAACATTAATCAAAGGCTCATTGACAGGAGGCTCAGAGCCAACATTAGTGTCTAAATTCTTCAGTGTAGACACTCCTTGTGAGTGAAAATTGGTGTTCCTTGGCCAAATAAAAATCTGACCTGTAGCAAAATCATTAGCATCTCTCTCTATCTTTTTTTGCTTCACTGTTTTTAAACGTTCACTGAATGAATGAACTTGGTTCAGGATATTGTCAAGCCTTTTAGTAAAATATTCACTGGAAAACTTGTCTAAAATGTCTTTGTGTTGAGACTCTATCTTCTTCCTTAAGGCTGCTTCTAATGGAGCAAAATATTCCAATAGCAAATTTATGTAGCTAAAACCAAGCTGTATGTTTAAGTCTTGCCACTTCCTCAACAATACAGGATGGGAGTCACCATAAGAAGGCATACAAAAGACACGCATGCCTCTAGGTATAATTTTAAAATGAATGCATGCCTCTAGGTGAAGCCTTTGCCACACATACCTTTGCAATTGGTACAAATCATCTTGAAACAGTCTCGTAAGTTTATTAAAATCAGCTACAGACTTACCGGTAGAAGGTAATGGTATAGCATTAGCTGAATTATTCAGTTCCAGAGTCAATAAAGGATTCTCTGCATTATATTTAATAAAGTCCCAGGCTGTAAAAGCTGATGTCCTCGTCTCTGGAGTAAAATCTAGTTCAATGTCATTTGATTCCATGAGTAAAAGTCGCCGGCAGCACCAAACAAGAGGAAAAAATATATATAGAACTGCAGCAACAAGACAAAGACTCCGTTCAGAAAAAATATAACCAAAATGTCAATAATAGATCCAAACAGGAGTCACCACACGGAAAAGTGAAGTAAAAACGTTCTTTATTCTTCCATAAAACCACACAAGCGCTTTCACGTAGATGTACTACGCTTCATCAGGTGTAAACAATTAAAACAAACAAACTGTTTTTATACATAGCTTTTCAGCGGGAAAATCAAAAAGCCAAGTTTCAATTAACTTCTAATTAAAACAGTTGATGTTATAATTAAAACGGCGATGACCCAAGTTTGAAAAGATGGTAAATATTGTTACTCAAAATTCATTTGACACCTAAATTTCTAATAGTTCTTAAGTGTAGTATATTAAATAAATATCACACAGCTGAAACATACTAAAAACATTACAGCACTAAGCCTGTTTTATTTAAACAAATTAAAGACAAACAATGCTAACTTGCGATTTGCCAGGCACATGATATAAGTTTCAGTGTTTTGTAAGCCATGTTTACGTGCACCAACTGAGAAGTGAGTATATATATATATATATATATATATATATATATATAGATATATATAGATATAGATATTTATATGTAGTTGATGTAGCTATTGTCAAGAGACATATTTTAAGAAACCTCAGATAATGGCAACAATATCTGCATTGTTGTTTGGTAGTACATTGTTACAGTAAATGGACACTGTTTCACTAATAGAAAAGGGAGTGACATTGCACAAGGATGACATTTTATGTTTTGATAAGTGATATCACCACCAGGCAAAGAAAGCTTTATAATATGTTTTATTTACTATGAAGATAATACATGTATTTAGATAATCCCGGTATAGCTCCATGCGTCATTGCAATCATAGACCATGGAGCTGTAAATCAATTATTAATTAAGGTATTTATGCCATATCATCTGCCTAATGCAGTAATTATCCATATATTAAATAATGTTATAATAAAGAATAGATGTGGATTAGATAATTACTAAATCCACTGCATTTTGTTCCCTGATGTATGTTTAATTTTGATATCCTGATCTTTATAGCATTTTGCACGTTATACTTTCACTCTGTGTGTTGTGCAGTGCGAGCAGTGACATTTAACTGTTTCAGTGCACACAAGCACTATATAGAACTATCAATTCATCATAAACTGCAGACATAGATAATCATTTAGTGTGACTGATAGTACTGCTGCATTGCATGTACTTTAACAATTTAAGATGTTCATGGCAATGACTATGTGAAATGCTTTCACATTTTTCTCTGCAATACCTTTACTGCTTATATTACATTATCTTACATACACCAGCCTTGGATACCTACCTTATATGTACAGCTGTCCTAGCAAGTCCAGATAATATATGATGCAAGATAATTTGCAGTGATATCCACTTAACTATGTGTAGTTGTGATGTCACTAGAACCGCTCTCAAAAGTTATTGCATTAAGTCTCTGACTGTACAGTAGCTAAATCTTTCAGAAGTTAAGTATGAGTTTTTTCTTTTTGATTTATTTAGGATGTACATTTGTATGAGAGCTGCTGACAATATACTCAATGTGTTTTAAATTGTGTTCATATTGTATAGATGTAAGGGACATTATAAATAGTGGATGCTAACCTACACACCTTCCTAGTAACTGACTTGATAAACTGAATGTATACTGTGGTTACTCAGTATATAATGAAATTAACCACATGCTGTCATAGTAGATATACGATGCGTGTAGTACAAACAACCAGATTCTGTTGCTGCATTGTTAAGTATTAGGATTTCCTGGATAGTCCCTTTTGCTTCTATTCATGTATATAATGTTTTTCATCAACAGTATTTAAAATGTTTAAAATAGCTGCACTTGGGCTGTGTTTGAAAAGTAGTGTTTACTTTGTTTATAACTATATATATTTGTAAAGATCAATTAAGTGTACTCGTGTCACAATTAACTGACACTTTTTCCCTATTTTCTTGAGCAAAAAAAAACCAGAGAAAATTAAACCAAATGAAGCAAACATATTAAAGCTTCAACTCAATTTTGCCTGGGGCAAGACCCCCTGTATCCCCCAGTGTGGTGTTTTCCCCCACACCTTTTTATTTATATATGCTAACTTCATGGTTGCATACCCAAGCAGAATAAGGAAAAGCACACAAACCTTAAATTTTTGCTAGTGCACAGATGAAAACTGCACTTACAGCGATTTCCTATGGTAAAAACAGTTGTGGAGTTGCATACTAGAAAATATAAAATTGTGTTTTTGGACTCTATACTTTATACAAATCCAAGTGTATGTTAACTGACTTTGACACACACAACATCCAATCTATGTACCTGTACCTTATCTGTAACATGATCTGACACTACAAACAACCATTCTTATTAAGATTAGTATTCCTGCATATCTTCATACTTAAATTCTTAGTTGCATTTCCCATTTTAAATTCCTTATGTTGTGTAATCATGGTGTGGTAATATGTCAGTATGATGTTCCATTGATTTTAAAGTCTTAACGTAATAAATTATACATACTTTTCTATGTATTTTAAAAGGGAAACCAAAAGCAAGAGACATTTGTCTAAGATTGAATTGTTTCAGCCACAAACAGTATCATGAAATGCATCAGTGATGTTTATTTTCTTTCTTGTATTACCGCAACTGACAGTAATGGTGAAAAGTAGTGTTGCTGCTTGCAGGACATGTTAGAGAGAGGGCCGGAATGGTCACAACTGAGTTCTGATAAATACACTGCTCATTAACAACACATCTCATTGTGATACAGATGCATCAGACATATTATGTAGATTAAGGTCCCATAAGAACAGCACTGGCAAGGCTTATGAAATCAGCTACAAGTTTATGCCAGTGTAATAGCTTTGATACTTTGGAGAAAAGATGTTTTTCAGGGATTACACTCATTTTTATTAATGGTTTGAATACTTTGCTGTGTTACACAGTGATAAAGGGAATACTTTTCTGGTACTTTGTAAACAGAACACAGGGGACAGCATATCACCTGTTCATGTTTTGAAATTGGTATTATGTTAATGAAAGTGAACAATTGCGTATGTACTTGCCTCGTAATAATGCCTGTCTATTATTTTAGTTGATCTTTGAAGTCATGCTGTCCTCCTCTTAGTTCCTATGTCTGACTGTCTACAAAATATTATATGTTTGTCTCTCTGGTTTGAAATGCTGAAAGTTTAAACTTGGATGTGTGTTACAGAGTTTTCATCCTAGTCTCCCATGTATGATGTAGCTTCCTCCTTATCCCATCACTCTCCATGTGGTGTAAATTCCCATTATGAAAAGATGCATATTGAAATGCTCATGGCACATCTGGAACATGGTTGGCTTTTGAGCAGCTCCCTCATTGTAAAAACAATTCCTCTACATAATTCACTATGCATTCTTATTTTGCTCTGACACTGTCAACTTAGCCTAGTTACTGGACATTACCTTCCTAAGTTATGCAGAGTGATTTGTTTTTATTCAGTTTTAATATTAGCTCCAGATATCATCATATACAAGGAGTCTTTCAACAGAAAGTAAATGTCTAAGTACTGAAGACTACACATTGATAATGTTTTGCTGGTATTTAATATTAGAATAACATTTCCTTGTGACTGAGAGACATTGTGCCCCAAGTAGGCCAATTTTATCAGCTGCCCAGTTGGGACACTGGAGGAATTATTGCTGACAAACATAGTACTTTTAGGTTGTTGAAATTACTATTTTGCCTGAGTGCTGACTCTGTAGTGCTTTTCTTCTTCCTTACCATGATCTAGAACCATTCATCCCTTTCATATTGGTTATAGGTCCCCTTGTTGTCACCCCTAATTATTACCTAAGTTAACAAAGTCGTCATACTGCCAATCTGAAGGGTGACTTCCAGCAAGCTGTTATCTACTAATGTTAACACTATGAATAACAAAGTCTATGACACCAACATTTAAAGACCTGTGGATTAGTATGTGTTTGTCCATCCAAAACGTACTTATCGTTGTAGATGATGAAATCGTTTTGAATAGAGAGACTCCCTCTTTTGTTACTTTGCTGATGGAAGCCAAGCTAGTTGTGGTTTGCTGAAGAAAATCAGCATAGTTGAGCTGCAGCTCTTTTCTTTCCACATTCCTAAAAATGAACAGAAAATATAATTATTAAAACAAAGGAGGTGAACATCCTATAGCTGAGAAGTCTTTGAGGTGCTGTCACAATTTTAGGTTCCTATTATAGTCCAAATCAGACCTTCTTCCCTTTGTAACAAAACTTGGACTAGAAATATTTAAAGGAGGCTGTGACTGCATGATGTATATCACTAAATCTGAATCTTGATGGATCCAGGGCTAAATCTGTCCAGAAATTATAAAGACACAAATGCACTTCTAGAGCTAAGCAAGACTTACAGCATCTTGGATCATTGGAGAACGCTCCATGGTAGTAGTGGGTTTACATATCTTCAAAGCAATGAAATGCACAATTGACTAGATTACATTTTTGTCTTAATTTCAGATTTCTATTTATCTGTAGTTCTCACACTAAGACTATATCCTCTGAGACTATGCAGTCATTTTTCAGTTTTTCTAGAAAATCCCTTGTTGGTCTTAGCTATAGCTGGAACTTGTAGAGTTTCTTTCATTATCCTACAGTAGGAGAACTTTAAAAGGCTTTTAGGTTGCAAAAACATATTTTAATCTTTGTTATCCTTCTTACACAAGCCTCAAAGCCAGTTAGCTAGCACTCAAGGCATCTGTAACTAGAAAGTGCAATGGGTAGCTGCACTTAGAACTAAAATACTATACTGAAGGAACTGGTTTGTTGTACGAGATAAGTGACTAAAAAATAACTTGAGCACAAGATTTGTACATCATCAAACATTAACAACCACAAAAAAAAACTCCTGAGAAATAGGTCCTTCAAAGAAAATCTTTTGAATTTTCTGTCTCAGACATAAGACTTTTATATAATGCTTTTGAAGACCAACTTTTTAATATCTTAGCTAGATTAAATTTAATGGCACTTCTTTATAAGTCCAATAAATTTTTAAAGTTTTGCTTTCATTTGTACAGCTAGGTGATACATGAACATAGCAGGATAACTTGCAAAATATTAAGTTATATCCCTTCTAATTTAGGCATTTAAGTAAATAAGACTTAGGGGGATCTGTTAAACTCAAATTTGCTCATCCTTTTCAAAGATGGTAATGACTTTCTTGATCCATTTATTTGAGTTGAGGAAGCTGCTTTCATGAGTGAACATCTTAAACTAGGGAAAAGACCTAGCCAGGCAGTCCACGTCCTCTTATATACAACAGACCAAACAACTGCCTTGTTCCTTACTCTGTTTCTTTTTTTAGCACCCTGCACTTGACCATTCTTGGTACCCTTCCTTACTGAAAGCTTCCATAACACTGAATCCAAACCAGGAAGGATGGATCTTTCCCTTCATCATAGAGGTCTAGCTCTCATGTAAATATGGGGCCTAAAATTCTTGGTAAAATCTTTGTTACCCATTTAGAAATTATTGTAATAAACTTTTGAAGATGGTCAAAACCATCTTGGTGTCCATGAGTTTTAGTATATTTCAGTGCTAAAAAGCTATCAACAGTGAATTGGATTGTTCTCTTCTCAGATTATAGTGTCATGAAATTCCCCCCACACACATTTCCTTAAGTGGATGAAAAAACTGCATTCAGTATAAACAGAAATATCTAAAGTTAATGGCATCTCTTCACCCATTGGTTCTAATTCCAGGTGAGGATACCATTTATCTGCCATTCTTTTAAATATGGTTCTAGAATATTTTATAAGGAGAATTGAAACAATTAATTGGTGTTACCTATGTATGTCTGAGGTATTTGCATCAAGTCTGTAGCATGTACAGAAAACATTTTAATTACTTTTACTTCACTGATTGATTCTCTGTAAGTGGACCTAAAGGCCACATTTACTCTAGCTTGTACATCTATAAACAGATATAAGGCCTGTGTATGTCCTTGCCAATAGCTGTTAGCCATATATGATACATCATATTGTGGAATCTGTTTGGGGCCCATTTAATCTTAAATTTGTGGGTGTTGAAGCAAATTTTAATATCATTAAAAGCAGAATTTTCCATGGTTTAAGAATTCAAATGCTTTTGAACCAAGATAGTTTAATCTCACTGTACTGAAAGGTAGGACTCAATATTTTGAATATGAACATTTTCCCCTCCCTTACATTTTGTTCCCTGCTTTTAAAGCCTTAACATTTCTTTACATAGGGTGACTCTCTCATATAATTAAATCAGTAAAACTTTTTCTTTGGCAAAATACAATTGCCGTAGAGATGCTTGTAGTAAGCTTGGTTATCCACTTTGAAAAAAAGGTGTTCAAGTCTCCACCTTTAAAGTATTATATTGTTGTTATAATACCTATGTTCCTGAATTGCGAAATATTTAAAATTCTGTTTTATTTTAATATGATATCAGTAAGGGAGTGATCTTCTACATTATTCCTCATAATTTTCTAAGTAACCTAAAATACTCTCCAATTGTTATTTCAGTCTAGCTCTGGTCCACTCTTTGTAATTTCTTAGCCTTTGCCCCAGAGGTTGATGCACACAGAACTGTTATTGACAATTCTAATTTCAAGGTCACTTACATTCTTGAGGTTACAACTTTTCTTTCCAACTCCCACAAGTATGATGAAAAGTTGTTCAGCTTGGTTAAGTTTAAATTGCTGTTCAATTCAGATGAGGGTTTTTTTTTTCTTTCTCCTGATATCGCTGGCTATATGAAACAGGAAATAATTATGAGCTATCCATTTGGCCTGTAGATACCAAAAATCATTGGTATTTGTTTAAAGATTTGCAGTGTCTACATTACAGCCTGTTACAGAGTTTGTCCTCCAAAAACAGGGATGTTCAATTGGTGGTATAACATGGGAGCTATCAAAATGTGTTGACTGGCATGCATCCTTCAGGGTAACTTCTACATCTCACTTAATTATGAAACTGAAAACATGGTACAACAATTATTTTCTTCTAGAATATGCTAGCAAAATTTGGCTTGAAGCTACAGATAGTTGTTTAAAATGTGGACTGTATAGAGACCTTATGCTGTGATAAAGTTATGAGTGCAGTGGTTGTTGAAAACTATTCAATCTGTAGCAGAACCTGTATGAAATTCTTATTTGTCTCACAGAAAACTCCTGTGTATTAGGAATCTTCTATCCTGGTATTTTCAAGGGCTTTAAATGTTCAATTGATATTCTTAGGCTTGGTTCTTATACTGAAATCATTGAAACAGTGTACCATCCCCAGTAATGAGGAGTGGATGAAGAACAGACACGTCTTTATCTGTTAATAAAATAGTAAATGACAAGCTTCATCATCAACTTTTCTACAAAATGTTTACAGTAAATGGCTCTCTGTTTTCTGCTTTTTTAGAAGTACTGAGTTTGAACAAGAAGCACTGGAATAAGGGCAGGGCAGTGACACTTGTCTGTCATAATATTAATCATTAGTAGATAATATGATACAGCTCACAATATTTTTTTATTTGTGCAGATTTTTGTTTTCCATTATTATAACTATTACACTATTATCTGCTCTCACACCTTCCTTTGTTATAATAATTGCTTTCTGGCACTTTGACATCAGCTAGCAATATTTATATTTTGTTTCATATTTATTTTTACTGTAAATGATGCAACTCATTAAGCTGAAAAACAGAGCATTAATATCTTTAAATAAGATACTCACAAGTTTGGCCAGATGTGTGCTATTAAGTATTCTTAAATTGGAACATGCACTGCTGTATGACAACGTATTTTCTCCTTTTTAAATCAAGTTATATGACAAAGCTTGTTAAACCTATTAAATATAATTTGCATTTAAATCAGTCAGTTAACAGGGACAATGTGTGTCCCTGATTATTAGCAATGAGAAAATCCATTAAATTGTTCTGACATTTCATAATTGGTGTAGATACTATTGTCACTTGATTTTGCAGGCTTCAGTGTTTTGCAATTTGAAATTTTTGTTTAGTAGTCTATGAATGCTATAGGTTGTGTACTATATATTAATGTAAAGTTAGTTCCTTTGTGAATTTGAAGTTGTTGTGCAGGGTTAGAGCTTTTTAACTATGTGGAATTTTGGTGTTAAATTTTCCCAGTCAACATTTTAGGGACCCTTCTCTGAAATCATTTTGAGCTGTTGTATAATTCCATTTGTAAATGTTTCATAGTTGTTTTCATATGGAGTAGACTTCCCATACATGTCAAGTGGAGCACCTCACTGTCCCTCTTCAAGAGAAATCTTGATGAGTGGATGGGAAATAGAAAATTCACCCTGGGGATCACTCCAGTGGCTCTACTTGACAGAGTCACTGGGAACTATGTTCGGGTGGCACGATGCCAGGGTAATCCTATGGGCTAGGCTTGTAAAGGCTCCAGGGCCATTAGCCTAGTACACACCTATGAACCTATGACTTGCATTTATACAGGAGTTGTACTAATTCATTGTTATAGTTAAGGCAGTGATGGTCCATAGATAGTACTGTATGTTTAAATGTTAAGTTTTGGCAGAATTATGAACATTTGTTAAAAATAAAGTTTAAAAAATGTAATATCCATTTTAACAGATTGTTTGGTATGGTTGTTTAACTGTGTAATTTTGGTCTGAAATTTCCTAGTTATTTTAGGACAACTTATGTCAAACTGTTAATGTTTTCCTCTGCTATTACATAACTGATTTAACAATGCAGACTTTTCACTTTTTTGAATGTAAGCTTTCTTGGAATTGATAACCAATGAGCACACTGCTGGAGAAAAAGTCAAAGTTCATTGGGATTGCCAGCATTTAGAGATGTATGTTTATATATTAATGAGTTGAAACTAACAAAAGCTATTGGACAATTCAAACATAATTGACAGAATAAAAGTAATGTAATTAATTATCTGTTTGTCTGATGAAGTCTGTGTAATAGATGAAAAACGTGGTGATTCGTTAAGCGTTTTATGGTTTATGTTGGTTGTTATACAATAAATTATGGGATACAGTTTGGGAATCCGGCGTTTGACTTTTTCTCCAGCAGTGCACTTATTGGTTATTATTTTTTTTGTCCGCATTGATACTCTGTTTATTTGGTTACTTTCTTGGAATTGGATACTAAAATTGTTATACCACTAACTGCTATACCTGTAACTCCCATATATGCTCCAAATGATCCCTTTTTGGTTGTCTATGAAGTCATTCTTTAATACACAAATGATAGGTAAATCAGCGTTATTAAAGACTGCCCCTAAACCATGTTATTAAACAAGGTACTCAATGCCCTCCCCTATTGTCTTTGGAACCAATAAGATATCATCTTCATAAGAACAGTGTATGGATCAGTGCCCTGCCAATAAGTAAGACTGAGAGGCTGAATGAAGAACCCTTCCATTGCTTCCCGTTCTAGCTAACATTTTCACATCATTACAGCTTGGCAATACCTGGCAGAACCTGCATTATCTCTAAAATGTAAAGGTTGATTCAGTGCACAAAGAAGGACTGCATCTTAAAGGAACCAAGGGAATATTCTTCTGTTGAAAAAATATGTGCATAAAGGACTATGTTTTCACTGAAGCATGTGGCTGTTTTTTCAATTGAAGTCCCATGCTTAGAAATGCCTTTGTTACTAATCTATAGGTAATAAAGCACCTGCATTTTTGTTACTGGGAAGTCACTAAGGGTCCAGCAATTTCTTATCATACAGCAAGTTCCAAATGGATAAGCTAGGCAAGATTTAACACAAGTAATCACTCCGATGGGAAACAAACTACTGAAATAAGAAACTTTTTCTTTGGCTTTTCAGCCCAAAGAATAACTTTTAAGAAATCTCCTCCTACAAACATGCCAAAACTACTGTAGTACTAAACTGTGCCAGGGGCTGACTGAGTATCCCAAGAATCAGAGTCAAGGACAGGTTTTGGTATCCTGCCCTATCCACTTTCCCATGCCATTCATTTATCTGTTATACCTCTTCTATGTATTGAGTTTATCTTTCACTTGGACATCTAAAGCTGTTGCTTATCAACAGTCACTTCCATCACACTAAAATGACAGTGGAATTAATTGCTTTACAGAACTGATTCATCCTAAGATACATAAAACTGCCCACTAAGCAACAAATCTGTATTATGTTAACCAAAATTGCATGAGGTCATTTTTAATGCATCTGTCCAATAATTTATATCTCATTATTCCTTGGATAACCTGAACAGGTCACAAGAAACTGTTGTCTTCTGTTCATGTCTGTATGGATATAGTTGGCTCTTGCTATATCGGCTTGTTGCCTTGGATGTTTTGAACAACTTTAGCCTGAATAACTATCATAGCCTGTACTTGTGGCATAGATGGATAAAGCCCTGACTAAGGCCCAGGTGAACCAGGTTTAATTAGAAGCTTGGGCACTTAATGGTGCAGGCAGGGAGGATGGCTGTGCCCATCCCGGTGGGGGAGACTGTGCAGTCAGATCCACCTCTGTAGTTTCTTCCTGGTGGAAGCCAGCAGGGTGTGTTGTCTTCTGGGTGGCAAGACTTAGTCTGAGTAAGATGCGAAGGCATGGAAAATGCTCTTAAAGTGCATTTCATACAAATCCTAGAGGATAAGATGTGTGTGCTCACAGAGTGGAAATTAGAAGATAAACACTTCTCAACAGCATTATGATTTTGCCTCAGGAAGCTTTATTTCATTGGCCCTAGACATAGTTTGGGAGAGGCTAAGTTAGGTCCAACAGGCTTGATAGATAAGGAGAGGCCCTGGGTATAGCTGATGGTCAGCTGCAAGAAGACAGGAGTGCAGAATTTGTATATAATACTGTGTCGAATGACCTTGCTTATTCATAATGTAACTGTGTACCTATTAAGTAAACTGGGACTTCTCTCTGGTATCAAATGACAAACTCATACATATAAATAATCTACTAATGTGTCCTGGGACATAGTTGCATCTAATATAATTTTTATGTTTCTGGCAATTTGTTTCTATATCTGACTGCATCCTTATGCTTTTAGTGCATGTTACCTTTGTTCCTATAGTTACTGATGCTAGTCTAACATTCCACATTGGCTCTAGCTCTGATAATGTTTTATGGTCACTCCAGTATGCATCATTTCATCCCCTGATAAGCATTCCTGGGCATGGTAGTTCATATGGAGTGAAATGATCCTGAGTAGGTCCTCCCATGGATTGGCCTCATCTGTTTTATTTGCAAAGATGTTGTGGTCAAATAATTTTTCAGTGGTATTTACTTCAACAATTCCCTAATGACATAGTCAGTTACATGGGGCCACCATTTACATTTACTCCAAAGTCACTGGTACTTGCTAGTAGGTGTTCACATGACCTGTGCTGTCCTGCACATCTCCTTCTCCTTTGTAAGCATAATCAGTGGCATCCTGTTCCTAATTATCTAGTAAGGGCCCTAAAGCACTGCTGTTTGGTTAAAGAAGAGTGCTAATTTTAGTATGGCTGATGTTTTACTCTGGACCTGCTAGTGATCCATGAGATGATCAACTTCCCACTGCAGAGGCATGTGCAGCCTAGTTCAAAAGACCTCATGTAGAGTCAGGCTGTTATATTTCTTCTGCATGACATTTATTCCACCTCTAAACTTCATATCTGTCCAATGAAATGTTGTCTTGGTACTAAACACTTCCACTAGACTCCAGACAAAGACATGTGCATAATCCAAGCCAGTGAAAAAGCCTGTTTAACAAAACTTATGTTTTATGTAATGTGTTTTATTAAATAGGTTCATAGGTTGCTACTAGGCTATCGGCCCTAGGGCCTATACAAGCCTAACCATAACAATTCCCTGGCTATTTCTTCCCACAATATTTACTTCCCTGGACTCCTGTCCAGGGACATAGCATTATATAAACATTTCTATAATTGCTTTGTATGTAAAGATCAATCAAACAGTTGCCATTACAGGTCTCTGGTAGATGATCAATCTTTCTTATAATCGTTACTTTCAGTGTAGGTAAGAGACATAATTTAATTTAAAGTGTTAATCTATTCATTTGTTAATGGGTAAGCGAGTTTCAGAGCCTGACTATAGGTGACCTCTATTAAATCTTTGACCTAGTTCAAGGTCTTCTTCTATACAACCTTTGAATAGGTGCACAAATATTTCCTCCTAGAATTATTCATAGCAGAAATAATATGTGGTAGTCTGTGTACACTAAGGAAAAAAACTGTTGAAATGTCCATTTCAAAGCATGATTGTCTCCCATAAATGTTATGCTTTTTACCAGGCCTTATAGTAAAGGGCAGTGTGTATGCCTCCTGGACTGGATAACACCCTCCTACAATATACATTACAAGACTGTTGGTATGATGAGCAACAATCTCAGTGGTCGTCTACTCAGTTTTGCAATTCAGACCAATGCTGCTCTAAAACTTGTTACTGGGCATATCACTACAAGCTCTTACCCTCTGAAATGCTCGGTACCAACTAGTCTGGTAGCTGTCATTAGTTGAGTGGTCACCTATCTAAAATGCACTTACTCTACAAGAGGCTACTGCAAGTAGTTGTGTCTGTAAGGAAACTTGTTGTAAGGGGCATAGGCTGGTACTAGGCTATCAGCCCTAGGGCCTATACAAGCCTAGCCATAACAATTCCCTGGCTATTTCTTCCCACACTATATACATCTTGTAGTATATAAAAAACCTATCTTCAGCAAAGTACTGCTTGGGAAATATAATGAAAACAAACCCATTTTGGTGAGGCTTGTATATTGAAAAGTAGAAACAAGTGCAAAGCTGTAATTTCTGTAGGCAACACTTTCACATCTTCCCCTTCTTGCCTGTTGCTGCCATCCATCTACCAAAAGTCATTCACTGTGAATTTGTGTGTGTGTGTGTGTGTGTGTGTGTGTGTGTGTGTGTGTGTATTTATACAGGCTGATTTATACAGGCTGCAGTGTGTGTATATGTTTGTGCGTGTGTGTATTTATACAGGCTGTAGTGTGTGTGTGTGTGTGTATGTGTGTGTATTTATACAGACTGTAGTGTGTGTGTGTGTGTGTGTGTGTATTTATACAGGCAGTAACGTGTGTGCGTGTGTGTGTGTGTGTGTGTGTGTGTGTGTGTGTGTGTGTGTGTGTATTTATACAGGCTGTAATGTGTGTGTGTGTGTGTGTATTTATACAGGCTGTAGTGTGTGTATGTGTTATATGTGTGTGTGTATTTATACAGGCTGTAGTGTGTGTATATGTGTGTGTATTTATACAGGCTGTAGTGTGTGTGTATTTATACAGGCTGTAGTGTGTGTATGTGTTTTATGTGTGTGTGTGTGTGTGTGTATTTATACAAGCTGTAGTGTGTGTGTGTATTTATACAGGCTGTAGTGTGTGTGTGTATTTATACAGGCTGTAGTGTGTGTGTGTTTATACAGGCTGTAGTGTGTGTGTGTATTTATACAGGCTGTAGTGTGTGTGTGTGTGTATTTATACAGGCTGTAGTGTGTGTGTGTGTGTATTTATACAGGCTGCAGTGTGTGTGTATTTATACAGGCTGTAGTGTGTGTGTGTGTGTGTGTGTGTGTGTGTGTGTGTATTTATACAGGCTGTACTGCTCTTGCTTTACTTTTGCTCTGTATCAGGCTGCAGTACCTATACATCATCCAGAGGGTAATGCTTGATTTACAGTGGGCGTGCTGATAGCTGTGTCTGATCAGCATGCATGTTTTTGAACATAAATTACCTTTTACTGTTTAATTGTTCATGACCAGCTGTCATCTTGTGTTATTTTTGGATTGTTAGTGAGAGTTGGCAGACCACTAATATGGTCTTGATGACAGCCATGGGTAGAGACTACTCTAGTGAAGTTTTCAGATGACACTTTGTACCACATAGATAATGACCTTGCAGTGGGTCTCCTACTCTTGGACCTTTCAGGGTTTCTCTAATGTTGAACAGCATCAGTTTATGTCTTAAACAGGACTACTAAACGTTATTGGTTTAGTGGTGAAATAAATTATTACCTGTATGGATGCACCTACATTTTAGTTGCTTTGAGTTACTATCATAACTTTCTCTTTCCTGAGCTGTTAGTATCAAATGACTTATTCTGGGCAATTTGACATTCCTTGAAACAACTTTTTTTTTGTTTACTGGATGCCATTTCCCTACCATGCCTTCTGACCATTGAGCCTCTTCCATATGAAACCAACCTATTGTTTTCCCCATCCTGGGTATTTCCCAGGCAAGGGAGGCATCACACAGGCTGCCATGGTATAACTTTGTACCTTTGCTAGCATTCTAGCAATGGAAGTGCATATGTGGGACTCTCTTTGCTGGTATGTTTTCCTGTGTAACAAGACATTTTTCCTGTGACTACTGCTGATTTGTGCATGCTTCCACATCCTTACCTATGAGGGATACCATCAATGCCTTGGCCATCACTAAGCTCATCCCATGATTCTGTAGCCATTCGTACTGTGTACACCTTCACCTGCACAGAAGCAGTGTGACTTAATAGAGACCATCATCTCCTTCCCTCCTAGGCTGATGGGCTAATAATAATAATAATAATAATAATAATAATAATATAATATAATAATATTATTATATAATAATAATGATAAGCCACCCTCCACTGCCTGGATTCCTCACTGCCAAAGCTACTATTCAAACTTGAGTTGTTTGAGATATAGTCTGTGTTTTTATCCCTCTACGCCCAAGAACCTGGCCCTTGATACAGCATTCTAATTACATGTTTGCATCTTTTACAGCAAGATTCAATATTTTGTTGCTATATTCCTGCTGAACATTCTCCATGTTTGTTGCTCATTTGTTCATTGCTATATAATGTTGGATCAAAACACTATTTTAGCCAGCTCTCATCTTGTTAACCACTATTTGTTTTTATGTTGGCTTAAAGTACATGCACAAACCAATTCTTTGATTTTCTGAGTGATCATGAGCATTATATCAGTACAGTAAGAGATGTAATCTGTAGCTTGTGCACAGAAGCTGAAGAATAACAGATTTAGTCCTCAGCACTGAATCAATGCTCAGTGATATAGATCTGAGAGGACAATTGTCCTCAAGATAAAAAATCTATTTCTGCCAAAGGTATTATATTAAAAAGACTTGGAGGAAAGGTGGAGAAAAAAGTGGTAATTGTGACTTGTACATTTTATAGTATTATATTAATGTGAATAAGAATCAGACATAAATAACTTTGGGGCAATGGATGGGATGGCTTGAAAACTGAAATGTATTGCCAATTTATTGACATCCCATTTGTGCTTTCAAGGCAATTTCAAACCACAGTGTTGATTTCTAGCTTATAAAACATGAGAGTTACTAAAATGCTATCCAACAATTCTGTATGCAATAAAGTCTTTAACCAAAATTTATAACCATAAAACCACAGTAGAAGAAACAGTATCCAAAAAGAAAAACACAGGCAGGAACCACTCGAAAGATAAGAGACTTTATTCTCTGGTGCCTGTGCTAAAACACAGCCTTCAAGGAGTACTAAAAATCATACCAACTAACACAATTGTATACACCTATCAATAAAACAATCAACCAATAAAAATACATCTTAAATTAATACTCTCCAATTGCAATCTATATTAAGACCTGAGGGACATAAACTACTGAACTTTAAAATAAAAATAGCTTCCTTATACATAATAATTTTTCTTGTACACATTTTCTGAATATAAATTCACAAACACTTTTCCAGTATTGTTGCCCTTAAACAACTAGGGTCAGATTTATGAAATTGTGCAAAATGCTGTGCAATTGGTCTTTCAGTTTTAATATGTTTAATGTTTCTAATGTGTTATTGCAGCCTTGCTTTAAACTTCCTTTTCCTTTCCCCTATATAAGTTAAACCACAAGGACATTGTAAAGCATATATGACACCTTCAGTGTCACAACTTTAAAAATCAGAAGTATAAAAGGAATCCCATTTATACGTAAAAATGTCATCACAATATATTGACATACACAACAATGGCCACATAGCTAGTCCCTAAAAGATCAGAAAAAGCAAAGGGAGCAGCCGTGGGCAGATAAAAATAATTATGAACCAAAATATCTCTCAAATGTATTCCCCTCCTATAAGAAATACTAGGAAAAGGGTAATGTACACCAACCAAATCTTTAAATTGCAGCAAAAAATTTCAGTAATATCTAACTAAAGTAACTATTTCAGAACTCAAAACACTGTATGTAGTAAAAAAAAAAAATAAAAATAAATTTTGTATTTCCATATTCTGGCTGCTGTCCCCAATGGTGAGTGTATTCATTTGAGGAGGCTTTGTAATAATGGGGATTTTAATGCGAAAGTTAACAGAATGTTGTCTATTTCTTGTTCTACGGGTTATAACCATGAATTAGCTGAGTATGCTGTTCAAAATGTTATCGAGGAATCAACTTCCAGTAGGACTGGTGGGAGGGAGTTGGATGGACAGGGTACTGTTCTGATGGTTTATGGTAGTGGGGAAAGGAGAAGAATTTATTTTGTTACTACATATAGTGTTTTGAGTTCTGAAACAGTTACTTTAGTTAGATATTAGTACATGAGTATAGGCAAGAGAACACAGAATAAGACAGAAGTGATGTTATACAAATACATTCATAAAGGCAGGCAAATTTTTTCTTAAATAATGTACTTGAATAATAGCAATAATCCACTCCTGTTAGTGGGTATATCAGGATTTACCCATGGTTGGCTTTGTTTAATCACTTAGCTTCACCCTTGTGATCAAACCACACCAACCGTGGGTAAACCTGATATACCCATGCCCAGTCATGGATTATTGCTTACTTATTTAATGAATTCAGTCCTCACTGATTTGCCAGAAAGCCACAAGTTTTATGAGGAACAGACCAAAAATATGAGACAAAAATCTGGACAGTTGAAAGCTATGATTACCGGGAAAGCAGCAGCATTTAAAGAAAGAGTAAGCATGCCTTCTAAATTTAAGTTCTGGGTTATAGGGTTACAAGAGACCTTCATTATTACATCATTGGAGTAAACATAGTTAGCTGGGCACCTTCTCACAAGTGTAACCGTGTCCTTTTTAATACGGACATATTTTATTATGCAGGTTACGTTTTGAAAGATTACCTTTCCTGACTGGTTCGATAACATAATTACCTTCATTACAAACTGTCCAAATTCTCTTGTCTTAATAGCCACTAAACTGTGTTTTTATGCTTGCTTGTTACATAGGAAAACTTTACTTCAGCTTTCTCTGACAATGAAAAGAGGCATAATAACTGTTAGAAATGTGCGTAAATATTAATACTGGCCTGCCAATAGTTTAAGCACAAAATATGTATCAAATATCTTTTTATTTGACTATGTCCTGAAGGTATTTTAAACCCCTTGTAAGTTAGTTATATTCAGTGCTGTTCTTGTGGGAAATACTGCTGATTAATTAACATCCCAATGAAAGTCTTTGTTAGTTTCTTTCAGTGTTTTAGTTCTCCTCTGGCAGTCTTGCATTTATAAGCTTCATTTCACTAGGAAAAAAAATCTCAGGAGTACTTTATTTCTAACAAAGTATGTGCAGGGCATTATAGTGTACTTGCACATTCATATCACTTTCAGCTCAGCTTTTAGTCTGATGTGAAACATATTTGCTTTTATTGTTTATTCTTTTATGTGAAACAACATAAGCACTTGGGTTGTCCATGATTAACTAAATAATGCAGCTTTTTCGTAAAAATATGTGTATATACTATGATTATCTGGACAAGGATCTAAAGATACAAATGTGCCATTTATGATATTAATTTATTGCATTTTTGTATTTATTTGTTATGTAAGTGATGTGCTGATTAAACAAGACTTTTTAGGACTTGGAGATGGCACATAACATTGGCAGTTCATTCAGTGTAAAACAGTACATCGGTGGGAGTGTACATAAAAGTATGTATTCACCATGATAGTAGAAGTATACCTGAAATTTATGAGTAAAAAACAAACATATCGTAGCATTGCCAACAGTTGAATATGCTGATTTCAAGCAATTTTAGCCATTATAGGTCATGTACTACAGAGGTACCTGTTTATCAGACTCAAGAAAGTCCTGACAAATATTTAACGGGAAGGGTATGTGTCACAAGTGGTAGATCACGACCACTGTTCCAGAAACTATGGACCACAAGAGAAAATTATTTTTCTATCACCTTAGTAAATTTCATAGAACTAAGAATAGAAAAAAGAAATTAACTGATCTCTATGTGCCACCTTGTTGTCATTTATACGACTGAATGGTACTATACTGTATCTGTAATAACCAAACAGAAAAAAGTACCTTTCCCAACTTTGCCCCTCAACCTCTTAGACCAAGAAGTCTGACAAAGACTGACGAGGAACTGACACAAAAGGGTGGGTGCGACTGGAGATAGAGAGAGGACTCACAAGATGGATATAATTTGGCTATGCTTTTAGTGAATTCTGTTGATGCTGTTAGTCTAATTTAATTTAACAATATTCATCATATTATCTTTGATAGCTTTCCTGACTCTTTGGTGATGGACCAATCTTTCTTAGGAAGAAAGGGAAGACTCTAAAGGATATTTTGCAACATGATAGTAGTAAGAATCAGGCCATTTGCAATGACAAAGATGGTATGATTAAATGCTTTGATCGTTATCAATGTAAACACAATGCCCATGGTTCACAGGATATTATGTTAGGAAATGATGCAATTCATGCAGCAGAAAAGTTTGGTTGTCAATATAAATATATAGTTTATTTAGCTAGGTGTAAATGTGCTTTAAATTGGTATGACTACTTGAGCTTTAAGTGTAAAAATGTATCAACATTTCTATTCCATTGAGAAAAATTATGTCTCCAATACGCTCAGTAGGCATTTATTTGCATCTACAGAGTGTACTCATTTTACTTTAGTTGTTATTGACTGTGTAATTGTAATATGAGATTTGATGCTAAAGATGAATTAATGTGTAAGTAATATTGTCGGTAGGTGTGTTTAAATGCTTGATTAGTTTTTAAGAAGAAAATTAAAACACTGATTTTATGAATGTGTTTTGGGTCATGTGATATTTTTTATGAATATTTATGTAGGAGTCTGTTGAATGTGTTTTGGGTCATGTGATATTTTTTATGAATATTTATGTAGGAGTCTGTTGTGAATACAGTCTGAAGAAGTCAGTTGTTTGACAAAAGCACTTGCTGTGTGATTAAATACTTTAATATTATTTGACTTTAATATTTGTCTTTAGATCTCTGTTTATGCAGGCATTGCTCTTCAGACTGGTGATGCCAGTGGAATCAGTCACCACCTTGACAAGTACCTGACAGGCATCCACTTTTTATAGGGACTTTCATAAACCCTAAGCAACTGTAAAAATATTTTGTATTCCCTGCTAAACTACACAGGAGCCCTGCCACATCCTACCTAAGGCCATGTCCACTTGTTAGGTTAAGTTCAGGAATACAAACGACCAACATAGTGCATGGCTAGACATCATAGAGAATATGAGATAGCCATCTATTGTAGTTTTGACAAACACAGTTACACATGGAAGGGTGACAATAGAACCATAGGCACTCACATCCTACATGCATGAGATGGCCATTACAGGTGGCTGAGTAGATGACTGCCCATGATCATTAGTCTCATGCAAATCTGTTGTAGTAAGGCCAGGTTCCACAGGGCATATGCACCATTTCTGACCTCAGGGCCCATGTGCAAGACAGACTGGGCCTCATAACATGGAATTAGTATGATAAAGCATTGCTTTGCTAGTGCAATTCAGGGTCATACTAAAAACCTTGTTGGCATAATAACTGCACTATGATTACAATTGTGGCACAATAAATACTGGTTCATTCTCAAACATAATGGTGTAGGTGCACCAAAATGTCTAAACCAACTAAGAGCCAACACACCAGTGCCAATATACTATAGAAAGGCACCGGACCACAGGATGTAAAATCCACCAGTTTATTAAATAATACAAACATGATTGCTGCAAAAATGGTCAGCTGAATCTTGAGAATCTTTTTGTCCAAAATACAATACAAAGCGAGACTTCCTCAGAACAACATATTACCATCAAACATTAGGTGTTTGGATGGATGACTCCATGTCAGTAATTCAAAACAGCAGGGAGTCACTAACTGAGTCAGCATTTTATGGCAGTTAGCATTATAGTAAGCAAAACAAAGCTGCCAAGGAAGGTACATAATCAGTGTACCACTGTATAGGGGAAGTGACAGCAGAGAGGATACATGATAATGGACCCCAGCATTGCACTTGCTGCTGAAGGGGTATGGCTACCACATGCACTGTCATACAGTGGCAAAGTCTGTGTGCTAACATTGCATTGACTATGACAGGGCTCTGTCAGGCTGAGGGCATAAAACTGACATGGCACATAGAACAGACAGTGCAGGTTATAGTCCTGTAGCTGGGTTTATCTACCCGCGGCGCATGGAACTCGTAGGGTAGATGTCAGTCTTATGTGGTGTTCATGCAACCTTGGCACATAGAACAGGCAGGGCAGTTTCCAGTTGTGTGTGTGGCAGGGGGTACTGCAGCAAGATGCAGGGAATAAGCAGTACAGGTTGCAGTCTTGTGAGGCTGTGTGTGCCTTCATCTAGGGAACAGTGGTTACAAACAGGCTCAGTCACAGTGCTTCCTTGCCACTGTCTATGCACTGTTGTATATGCAGAAAAGCAGCAGGACAGGCTACTGAGGATACCAGGCATCTAATATACTGGGTACACACTATGATGTCAGGACACAACCAAGGGATACCACATGCCATACACTTACAGCTGTCACACTCTGGAATAATGTTAGAATAGTCAGCTGACGACAACACATGAGACAATGCCCACCACAGGGTGTTAGGACAGTGATGAGGTAGGTGTTGGCTGGTATTGATGGCCCTGTACTTGACCAAACATGGAACCAAATGAATGGCAACATCTGGAGGAGTTTTCCACACAGGAAACTGATGTGCTACAACAAGGCCTATGGACACATGGCAGTCTTGGACAAGGGTAAAGTGGACAACGCCTTTCAGGACCTGGGTGAGATTGACTGCTGCTGGACATGAGAAAGCAATAGGTGGTCACAATAAGAGGATTCTCCATGCCTAGATCAGAGCTCAGGAAATAGTCAAGGGCAGGTTGATAACTGGGATGGATCAACAATGCAACGGCCAATCAAGGATGCTGAAGAATTCCTGGCATCCCTCAATGGTGACAGTGACAGGACCCTTGTAACCAACAGTGTATTGAATGTGGGAGCTGAGCTGGTAATTACAGCCCAGGTATCTGTATGGGGTGCCCTAGGTGAGTAATGGGAACATGTTATTTATATTTGATCTTGGATACCAACTCTACAAGCTCCTCAAAGAACACTCCTGCACTTCCCTTGCCTCGAATCTCTTCAGATGACCTCTCCCACAGTTAAAATCTAAGAAGTCTTAACCACTCTACTCCACTTCTTTAATTTCCTGGAATCTTACTTCATTGCAAAAACCATGTCTTCTCCATCCCAGGCCCTAAACTCTAAGATTAATAGGGAGGGATTTCCAAAGCCCTCATATAATGCTCATTGTAAAGATTATCTCAAGTCCAAGTAAATTTGCAAATGCTTTCCCTTTGGACACAGCATTAAATTCCCTGTTCTCCATTTCATCAGCCTGGCATCTTTGTCTTTCTCACATTATTTCCTTTTACCAATATGTGACCCGCATAGTGGCGCTGCGGTAGCGTTGTAGTGTTCGTTTCTCAGTTAGAGCATTTCTGTGTGGAGGCATGCGTGAATGGACATGCCTTCATTGAAGGTTGTGCATCAGGGCTGGTAACTCACCATGTAAAAATCCACTACCAAACATTAGCGGACCGGAGTTCTGCTGTGGCGACCCCTAACTGGGATAAGCCAAAAGACACAACAACCAATATGTGACATGTCTTCCACATTGTATAAATTGTATATTGTTAATTTCTGCATACCTTTACTTTTGATATTTTTTTACACTTTGTGATCTGTCCCTTCACTATTTAACTCATCTTCCTTTTCCCCTCCTTTCTCTAACCATCCCTTCCTATTGTGTGATGTGTTGTACAGTTTATCATTATCAGTTTATTATTATTACTGTTCAGCCCCGCTTACCAAAATGAATGAATAAATAAAATAAATAGAGATTGAATAACACTTTTGTCTAGTTTACTCAGGGATGCCTTTCTGCATATTTGTCATCCAGGGACAGTAGGGTTGTAACCTGTTCCACAAGCTACACCTACCTAATTATCTGTACAGGATGACTAAGGTGAGTAATGGGGCATACCAGTTCTGTAGGACATTGTCTATCACTTTGGCATGGTTTTCTGAGCTATGCACATCAGCATGCCTGACTCTCAAGGACATCAGGGCTGCAATGGAAACAACCTGCACTACAAGACATGTATGTGCCCATAGGCTATGTACATTCCTGGTGTGCTACAGTCTTTTTGCCTCATGGTGTTGGGAGTTACACACATGCACCAGCTTTTAACACTGGTAGAATGTTTGTTTGCATTCAGAGGTCCCACTGACAGATGAGCTGTGACATCAAATCTAAACATGCATGTCAGTGAGTCTGTAGAAGATGAGGATGATGGGACCATGCATCTGGCACAGTCTGAGGACAGAGTGGCATTGTCAGCAACACTGACAGTGGACAGCATACTTCCTTCTCCCAAAACTGAGTAAAAATATAAATGTCCAGGATACAATCCTCGGCAACACCTATGTTTAGCATTGGTCATCCTGTCCATGCCAGTCCCATCTCCTGACACACAATCAGCACTACTGCAGGAAAAAGCTGAGACTGAACTGTTTCTGAGATGTGCACACACATCAGTGGTGAGAGACCTGTAGGTGACTGTTGACATCATAACTCCAGAACATTCCCTGCCCTGGGTTTTGATACTTTCATCAATCAGCAGATTTGCATTTTTGTGATCCAGGCACAGATCACTACTAATCAGATAATTTCAGAGCTGATCAGTGTGCTGTATGTCCTGTGGACTGTAGGGCATTCAACACTGCATTCAGAAAACTACTGTGTATAGGGAACTGGAGCAGACATGCCTGCTGACAGCAGTGACAGACCACTTCTCCTCCTTTTGTGTATCCATGTCGATACTGAGAAAAAGCTATCAAGGTCATGCTTTGGGATGGTTGCACAATGCAGGTGTGCACAGCAGTTTAGTGCAGATGGTGCATACTGCCCAGTCTCTCCATAGCTGACTTCACCTCCATCATAGGACATTCATCTGTGCAAGAATGACACTCATCCAGCTTCACTATGGTCTCCACCCCTGGCTGTGAATGCTCATCTGAATATGGATGATGGTTGGCCATCACTACTGTCAGCATCCCCAAACTGGGAACCTACACAAAATCCTATAGTTTAATACCAGAGATCTTCCCTGTAGCCTTATCATGGGTATTGCCTATCTATACTTGGACATGGTGTAGTGGGTAACATTGTTTTTCTGAGAACACTATGGTAATATTACCTTCATGCTCATGACATACCTTGCCATTCCTTGAACAATCTTCCTCCAGACCTGACACTGCACAGTCGTGTGGTACACCCCACCAGTACTCTACCCATGGAAGCTTCTCTCCATTGCCAGAAGACATAATCTCCGGCACCACATGAGTCCTAGCCATGTTTGTGCTTACTGCAGACACTGCCAGGACACTTCCAGCTACACTAGCATTGATATCCCCTGACATTGTAGCCCCTGCCTGCACAAATGATGGTGGCTGTGTCCTGCCCAGTCATCTGGTTAATGTTGGTACTGTAATATCTGATACACTGTAATGCATAGCCTAGGTGTGCAGTTGTATGCATTAGTTTTGTTCTTTGTTTAACTTTATTACAGCCCATAGTTGTGGATGAGATGTCATCTTGTTACCAGTGCCATGACATGCTGTGTATAACACTGCTTCTTAGGAGAGCACTGTGCACCCAACCCCTTCTTCACTGCTGGCAAAGGTATGTCAGCCAGTGCTACAGGATTCCTTTGCTCAGTTTCCATAGCACAGTATTAGATAGTATGGCACAGACAACAAATATCTTGCAGGAGGTCTCTGGAGCATACTACAGTGCACTGCCAGGTGTATCCAGGCAGAGCAATTGGGCCTTCAACATTCTGAACAGGTGCTTGATAATGATCTTTGTCTGTGACAGTGTGATGATGTACTGCATCTCGGCCATGGTCTGGGGACTGCTGATGGGTGTACTCAGCCATGACTCTAAGGCACCTTGTATATAACAGCCTGTGCCCTACACCACCACCACCTGACAGTTGGCGGAGTGAAAACCCTTTTATTTAGTATACCAGATGACATGTACCTATGGGGCTTTGATAGCAATGTGGGCACAGTAAATGGCATCCAGCAATTCAGGGAGATAGGCTATGTCATACAGTCCCATCATAGTGGTATTCCCTAGTATGCATCTGCATCATATTATGGAACTGGTGTAAAATTTGTGAGGCCAATTCATGCAAAACTCTGACTGTATTGTTTCACCACTTGTTACTGATCCAGCACATCAGACTTAGACTGAATAGACTCCTCCCCAACAGCTAGGGTAAATGATCTCTGCTGTCACCTTTTCTCAAGAGTCAGTTTAGTGTGTACTTGTTTGTTATATTACTGCAAATCAAATGATTGTTTACTTGGTTTGCAGTTATATACTTTTATATATACAGTGAGGCTAATTTCTTTGTTCCAAGGCCAAGGAAGTGTTTTTTTCAGATGTGGTGCACCAATTGTAAACCTAAAATATGGTCCAAAATGACGGCAAATGTTTCCACTCTAGTCACGCCTGAAAAAAGGATTAAGCCTGCCACCAAAGAAAATGTTAGAAAAATGCCTTAATTCCTTGTGGCTGCCATTCCCTACTGTTTCCTTTACATGGACCATTATATTCAGTTTCAGGTGGAACGTATTACTTTTCAAAGCAGGCCAACACTTGAAAACCATGATGTCAGTGATTCAGAATGGTGGTCATCGTCTATCAGCTCATGACATCTGCATTTGTTTTATTGAGATAGACACTAAGTACATCCCTGTTGTGCTTCCTCTGACCAAAATTAGGATCTCTCTCTCTCTCTCCGTGGTAGAGTAGAGCTGGAAGAATACAATCTATTTTGGGAGTCCAACATCATCCCCATTGTTCAGTCAAGTAAAATAGATGTCTGAAGACTGTTCTCTCAAAGTTAATGTCACTGTATGCAACAGTCATTCTAAGGACAATGGTCTTCCTCATTCAGGCTAAAGGTTATTGGTAGACATTTTTTGGAAGTACCTTTTGAGTTTGTTTGGAAGATGCTTATGTTGCCCTCTTTTGTTACACAGCATAGCAGATATAATAACTGAATTACATCACTTGATTTTATTGTCCTTGTGTAAGTCATGGTCTGTGAGAATCTGTGAAAGCCATTTTATAAAGGAGGTAAAAGTATTCTGGATCCTGCACTGAACCTCACTCTCTCTGACCAGAATTATGGAGAGGTGGCTGCTGTGGTAGGGGAGCTGCTGGACTGTCCTCATGGTGTATCCCTCAAAGGTGGATTGTGGACAATCATTTATAAGCTCATACAGAAGCCTGAGCATGCAAGTACAGTTTACTAAGGATATATCTAAGAAATACTTTGTGCTGCACACGCTAATTCTGGTGGGATTGTCGGTTTGAGGAGTTGAGGCCTGCACCCATGCTGAATGCAGCTCACTGTAGCAGTTGGTGCCAGCACAACCACATTTGGCTGCTTTGAGTTAAAGAAAAATAAAGATCCCATGACTTATGGGTGGATCTAAGTCTACAGAATGTGTGTGTGCATAGGGGGTGCTGTTCTAGTATCCTCTTTTGTTTTTACTATGCTTTCTAGGTGCTTACATGTATTTTCATTTTCACTAACTTTTCTGCTCTACAATTACATACATTTTACATTTCAAAACATTTCAGACAATTCAGAGTTAAAAATTTGATACTTATCTGATTGTGATTTCTTCTGAGGACTCTTACTTTCTGTCATGTATTCCCATGGGGATATCTGTCATATATCACAACCTTAGACTTACTAAGAAAACATCACAATGGATGGATCTAGAACATTTTTAACATTGTCCCAAGTCTCCTGTACTTGTTTCTAAATCATCATGGTTCTTGCTTTAGGACATCATTTGGTTTACTACTCTGGACATTTTCCATTCTGAGCTCTAGCCACTTAAGTTCAATTATATGGCAGCTGAGCACGGAAATAAGGTTATCTGAGACAGGAGGTCAGCTATCCAAATTTCCAGTCTTCTGTAAATTTACAACATTCCATTGAATAAAACTGCTGACTATGGTCAGCTGACCACAGGTACTATGATGTACATATTTGGAGTGATTGCATTGGATTCTGTTTCATCACATAACAATGTAATTTTATAGTGCATAAATTAATAATCCGCTATTAGGAAACAATTTTCACTTTCAAATTTACATAAGCCCATTTGAGTCCCATTCTAATCTCTGGAATTTCATGTTCCTTTCCACAATATATCATTTTTTTCTTCTTTTCTACATGCATCTTTACTGAAGAATGGAATTTTTATTGTTGGTCATTGATAAACATATACATTAAAATATATATATTGTTTTTATATTTCATGTAAAGTTTGTACTGTCCCAAAATATATAATTCTCTAGTATAAAAATCAAGTTAATAATAGTTGTGTGTAATTCACTGTTTGCCAAAATCTTTTTAAAGGTGATATAAGAAATATTCCTTGGGATTCAGAAAGGTTATCTCTACCAGTTTCAATTGGTCAACATTGGACTGCCCAATAATGAGATGGTGATAGTCTGCAGTTTAGAGTCATGGCAAAGCTGCTCCAACAAATATATAATTAATGGCTCTTTACCACGTCTCTGCTTTGCCAGACCCAAATGAGCTGGTAATAATAATATTCAGTTGGTAGGCCCAATGGACACACGCAGTCTCTTTTTATGGGTGACTTGGGAGCAGTGTCTAGTTAAGTGACTTGGTCAAGGTCACACAGTAGGCAAATGAGAGCTGAGGGGAATCAAACCTTGTACCACAAGAATTACAGATCACAGCCTTAACCCTTTGCAACAACTGCCAGACATTCACCTTACCAGACCATACACTGTGGTTGCAAGCACAATCCATCATGCCCACACAGACGCAGCATCAAGAATTTGTCCCTACTGACACACACCCTACGACACACATACAGAGCAACCACCTATACAGACAGTCAGACACACACACACACACACACACACACACACACACACACACACACACACACACACACACACACACACCAATGTCTTTGAGATACCTACCTGCATTTGACCTACAAGTCCCAATCCATCCACAGGAGTAAATGGGTGCATATTGTGAAATGTCAGCAAACTCTTTTTCCACTTTTAACCTAACAAATTGGTTCAGTGGTTCTCTGAATTGCTCTATTCAGCTATTCCACTGCCATCACTTCTGGGGGTGATAGTATCATTAATTAACATTAGCTATGATCCCAGATTGTCACATTTGTTTGCAGCTTTCCTAGAGATGCAGTTGTCTTCCCTAAGGTTGGAGCCTGCATACCGCTGTAGCAGGAGAGCAATCTCTGAATCACTCTTAGTGAAAACCTCAGACATAAAGGTTCTTGCAGTATAGTAAGCCTTTCTGCATCCCATGGATCATTCACCTGTGGCTCAGTATCCCAGATAATCTTAACTGCTTATCTGTCTGTGGTTTACTATGTTCTATATTATTGTCGGTAATCTTTCACAGTTTAAATAAACAAATTCTGCTTGCTTTTAGCAGCTGTATGCATTAGTCAACCCATAATTCCGTAGCTGTTTTAATGTTATCAGATTTCATTCTGTTTAACAGTTTTACAATATTATATGTTATAACTGTAGAGGTCTACAGTTCTAGACCAGATAAAATACAATGTTCATAGTTTGCCAGTTGTTACTCAGGGGAAAATAACATTCATTAATAAAAGAAGAGAGTGTGGAACTCAAATTATTGCAGGGAGTATGGAAAGAATCCCAAATGATTTTAATTACAACTTGAATGGTTACTCTGACATTACTGTGGGAACTGATATCACTTTTTGCAGTCACACATTTGTTAATTATTAGATGATAACAATGACTTAACTTTGAAGACTCTTCCTTTAGGCAAGACAGACACTTAAGTAACATTTGAAAAGCATTAATTTCAATTGACATGAGTGGGAAAACAACTCCACCCTAGTTAATTAGAAACATATAAAATTTCATCTTTCAGTGTTTGAAGTGGCCTGTGAAAAATTGGACTAAACTGATAGCCTGAGAGCTTCCTGCAGTAACATATTTTGGATGTAGTAAGTGTTATGTATCAAATGCAAAGCATCTTCTGAACTATTTACTACATGATTTTATAACCAAGTTCCCAGGCACTTTACATAGTGGCATATTAAACTGAAATCAAGAATATTTTAAAGAAAGGTTAAGTCATAAGCTATAGAAAGCATACAGATTTTATGTGGCAGTAATTAATGTCAGGATGTCCATCTAAGTATTATTGCTTCGATCCTTCCAACACAAATGGCATGCCAATGATTTTATATTTTCTGCTAAGTCTTTTTGCTGTTTGCTCTGTAACCGTGTAATAAGCTGTTATACTGCCTTTACATGTTCTTGCACTGTCAGTACCCTGAATTACTCCTTTCTTTGGTCACAGTGTTTAAACTTTATTTTTTCCATAACTCCCTTTCATGTTAGTTGCAGCTACCTAAGCACCCTCAAACATTGGATACCTTAATTGATTTTCAAATCCACTGTATGTTTTAGTTGCAAGTGCTTTCCCTCTGACTCACTGTTTGAGAAAAGGTATCTGTCCTGCTAAGAAAATGTGAATAGTTATTATTTGTTTCCACAAGGTGCATATGTGCAGGAGATGGTATGACAAATTCCTTAAAGAAGTAATGTCAGGTTTCAAGGAAAGAAACGTATGTACTCAAAATGGCACTATCAACTGCAGATGGAAAACTTCACTTCATAAATATCGTTTTTATATGTGATGCTCTAATATTCAGATTAAATGGAAGGAAAAGTAGTCATTAATGAAGGAAAAAAATCAGCAGTTAGTTATCCTTTAAATAACAGCCATATATCTGGCTTCAAATGGCTCAGTCATTTAGATTTCTGCTTTAGAGTACCATTATCTAGTTTTCCACTCTGACCTCGGGTCACAGCTTTTATGGAGATTGCATGTTTGTATTAATTTTATGAAGGTGATGCCATTACTTATCACTTCCAAAAACATGATGGGCAAATGGATAAATTAAATTGTCTGCATTTATTGCATCTATTCTTGCCTATGTGGCCTTCTTTATGGATTAAAATGATCAGAGAAGGATCACTTCACTTGCATGATTAACAAATATAACGCAGAGCATACCTCCTCAACACAGACTATGGAAATAACTGGCGGTTTCATCAAAGAAACCCACAACCTCCCCAAAGGCAATACCCCGCACCTGCAACTGGTTATACCAATTACTCAGCAGCATTTCACTACAGAGAGGTGCCAGCTCAGGTCTCGCCTCCCCGCCCAACCGTTTACTGCAATGATACCATGGAAGTGGTTCAGAATCTTCATAACTCTCCACAGCCTTTTTTACCCCAAGGCAACCAGACTGTAGACAGCCAAATACACACTCCTTTCAGGGAAAAAATGGGAAGGAGGGGCTGGAAGAGGAACAGGGAGAGGTGGAGGCAGAGGGTCGTGGAGATTCCATAATCTAGGGAGACCCATGACCACTCGCAGCAATGCAAGACAATTTTAAACCAGTCCAATGTTACCACCACGATAAACTCCTGTCCTGTAACACAGCAACCAGACTTTACAAGTGCTGTGTTTAACCTTACCGATAGGATTATGTGTACAGATCACCTCTCAGTACTAAATAAAGGATTTACATATATCCCTGCACAAAGGGCTTTCCTGGCAGATGTATTAATTGATCTTCGACTGTATGTACGGAAACTTAAAGTGTTTTTTCAATGAAGATTCTGAAACAAACTGCTCAGATTCACAAGACTCAGTAACAACAGTAACGTCTAATACAACACTGAAAAAGAAAAGCTTATTCAACCCTGTGCTCAACAACACCTTGCATACCTTCCTAAAAGTATGCGATAAAGATATTAGGACGTTATCTAATAACAAAAACAATGACAAATGGTTCAACTTAACCCAGCAAGAAATGCTGGCATTAAAATCTCTTTCAGCTGACAAATCTTTACGAATTATGAAAGCAGATAAGGGCACAGGAATTGTCCTAATGGAACAGTCAGCATACATTTTAAAATTGAAGCAGAACTGCTAAATACATCCTATTATAGAACAGTGTCCATGGACTATGTGAATCAACAGTTTGCCAAAATTGATACTGTCCTTAATTCCTTACAAACGAACGACCACATCACACTACCTGGACTAGAATTTATGCAAGTGCCAAACCCATGTCTAGGCAAATGCTTTGGGATCCTAAAGATCCATAAAAATGACAAAGACCCCCCATTTTGTCTTATTATCATGAACATTAAATCCAAAACGGAACGTATCTCGGAATATATAGACAGTATTCTAAATCCCATAGTGCAACAAACCCCGTTTTATCTACGAGATTCGTGGGGTTTTCTGAATGAGCTGTTTATTGCCCAGCTCGAGTTGTCCACCTGTTGTTTTGTAACTTTAGACATTGTTTCGCTATACACCAATATCCCGCATGTACAAGGCATGGACAACGTCAGACAATTTCTGTCCAGATATGCGGGTCTATCTACAGACAAAGTCATGACTCTAAATGTGTTAATTGATATTGTCCTACACAGTAATTTTTTCCACTTCAACGGCAATATCTACCAACAGTTGAAAGGAGTTGCGATGGGGTCAAAAATGGCCCCAGCTTACGCAAACCTTGTCCTAGCCACTTGGGAACTTGACTTTCTCATTAAACTTCCAGGCTTTCAACAAACTCGTCTATTCCACCGTTATATAGACGATATCTTCTTTGCATGGACTGGAACCACAGAAGGAACTGGACACATTCCTACTACAAATGTCAGCCATTTTGCCTTTTTTGGATTTTGCAAAATCTGGCCAAGGAAACAATGTTTTGTTCCTTGACACATCCATATCCATTGATCAGCAAAATAGTTGCTTAGTGTCTAACATCTTTCGCAAAGGCACCTACCGAAATAACTTTCTTGATTTTAACAGCCAACATCCTTTCTACATGAAATGGAATGTCCTCAAAGGACAGTTCATTCGACTCTCAACATTAGTCAGTGATGACCAGCTGTTTCAACAAGAATCGAACTTCCTGGCTGATCTTTTTTGCGCACAAAAATTACCCTTTACAACTTATTCAGACCATTGCTAATGAAATTGCAACAAAACGCTACACGAATTTTAAACCAATACTTAAATTTGGTTTCTCGCCCAAACAGAACAGCAATGACTCCACACAGGACAGAACTTTGAGTATCCCACTCCCGATCTGCAGAGACATGCGAGCTGTAAGGGAAATTCTGAATAATAACTGGAGAATCATCACCAGCTCAGAAGCTTTATCACACTGCTTGGGCACAGGACCCTTATTCTCTTATAAAAAGACCAGAACCCTGAGAACGTCTTTTGAAAACAGAGACTCAGCATTTTTGGTTCAAGACATCCAAAACACCACTGGGCAAACTGGCATGTTTCCATGCGGTGTCTGTTGCCAGTACATTCTCACTGGGGATAGTTTCTGCTTCAAGCACCTTAACTACCATGTCAAATTCATGCATCATTTTGACTATAACTCATTAAATGTTGTATATGCTGCAGTATGTGCATCTTGCCCGAGTTTCTACATAGGTAAAACTGGTAGAAAACTCTCGGACCGCATTAAAGAACATTGCGGAGCAATCAGAGCTAATGACAACCACAATGCCCTTGCAAAACATTCCATTTCTTGTATGTCTTTCACAAAATTTAATTTTTTTGTTTTAGAGCAGGTAAACCTTTTCTTCGGTGACTATGCCACTTTACTTGAGTTAAAGGAACTCAGATGGCAACTGCTGTTGGGGGCCGATTCCACTCCTGGCCTGAATGACTTCTTAAACCTCAAATGTGCCTTAAAATGGCAAATATAGCCAGCTATTTAAACTCCATTTCACCTGCAATAAAGCGGCAGTTTTCAGCTAAGCAGCTTCATGACTGATGGTCCGAACTTTACAAAATAATACTACTCTACCGTCCGCTTCTACTGTCTCACAAGTTACCTTTTCTGCAGGTTCAAATGCTTCTCGTTTGTACAGAGTAATAAAGTGGACTTAAGGGGCAGACATTACTATGACTCCAGATTTAAGTCAATGTATTTCAGAATAGTAGCAGTTTATTGTAGTTTTATGTTATCTAAGTCAATTATTATAAGAATTGTAGCAGTTTATTTTAAAGTGCACATGGTTTCTTGTTTCCCGTTGGTCTGTCAACAGTTTAAATTTAGGATTTTGACTTTAAACCAAATGGCTGCAGTTTTTAAGCAGCTACATGTCTGAATGTGCGCACTTTACAAAATACTACACTTTCGTACAGAAGGACAATGTAGACTGAAAGTGCGGGCATTAGCATGACCCACAGTTATGACTCTAGAATTGAGGTTGATTCACAGAGAAGGGCAGCATTTTATTTTATTTTACAGTGAACCTTTGCAGACTACTACACTCTGATAGCATTGCACCACTTATGTGACTGACAGTCTTGTATACACTTTGCCTTTCCAATGAATACACTTCTCATGCAAAGCTACCAACAGCAGTTATTTTCTACATTACTACACTCAGCAGGCTTTACTTTGTGAAAAAAAAACTGCATTTTTTGATCTTTAATTATGCCACTTGCTATTTTAGCTCTACTGGTAACATTTTTTTCTAACAGAGTACTGCTTAATCAAGATTTTCTTTGTTTGCCTAAGGTGCTTGGCTGCAGTTTACAAACCCCCACAGCTTGTTTAACACCTTGCTAAGATTGTAAATGCATCATCCTAAAGAAGAGTTTTTTACATGCTAATTAGATTTGCCTCATAGGCTGTTCCTGTAATTCCATTGTATGGCTTGTCTACATATACCTGTTGTTTTACATTTGTATTTATTTCTGAAAAAGTTCTTATACAATAAAGAACGAAAGCGCGCTCAAATATCTGTTCTGGAGTTTATTTTGCTTCATTCAATCGAAACACTTGCGTCAATATATATTTTTATTATTTTTACTTTTGCTTTTTTATTAGTTTCGAGTACCGCATTAGACATAGAGCAGAAGTGCTGTGTTTTAAATATATTAAAATGTTTTCTAATAGCTTCATTATTGAGTATATTTAATTGTCTGTATTGCTAGTTTTTCAAACATAATTTACTGATCTAAGTACCATAAGAAATCTACAACATGCAATCTAAATAATTTAATATCTGCTATATGCCAAAAATGACTGTTAAACTGGTGGGATTTTTTTTAATGCAACTAATTGAAGCATTCATTGTATTCTGCTACCAATGTTTTTCCATGAGGGTGTCATATTTTCCCCAGAGAGACAGAGGACTCACTTTAAAAAAAAATGTTGTCTCACTATCTTCTACCCAAGTTCACAGGTTCTTACTAAACTTAATGGCTGAAGAAAGGAGACCATTAAGAAGCTCAGCCACTGATGGGAAACTAAGAATGTCACCCATTAAGTAGACTTTATCCATATTTCCCTGGTGAAAATTTTCGATCATCAATCCGGTCATCCAGCCTGGTTTGAAAGGTTGCTAGGTAAGGGCAGCCTATTCTATAAATGTGGATACACCATCTGCACTTGTTGATATGATAGTGTGGGTTTTGGTCTTTGGAATGACTGCTTCCTTTACCACTTGTTCCGTTTAGGTGCAGGAGTTCAGACAGTGCCATTCATAGCATGGAAAGCTAAAGACAGATCATTCACAGGTGTCTGAATAACACTGTGTAGGGAAACAGAACTTTAACTCTTTCAGAATAACTAAGGGCATTGAGAGCTTAGATCTTTTTGGCGAGGGAACACTGAGGTCTCTCAAGCTGGTTTAGGTTCTAGGTGAGGTACATGCCTCAGGTTGTATTATATTCAACGATGGTCTTAATAAGCCATGGATAAAGTAGGACTATAACATTTGTGGACCTTGAGGAGATATATATATTTTTTTTGACATTTGTTTGCCAAAAAAATCTGACTGGGCCAGAAAGTGCCCATTTTCAGCAGAGGCTTTGGGAGAAAAAAGCTGAACAATCACAATATTTCAAAAATCAAGTACAGATATTTTCAAGCACAAAGCATCATGTTACATTACAAAACAGCAAGTAAAATATGTTAAATCACAAAGTATCCTTTTACATTACAAACATGAGTAAAAAAATGTAGAGACACAAACATAGAACATGTTTCATAGTAGACGGCAATATAAAATAATAGTTGAAGAGAATATGTGAGGAAACATTCAATAGCCATATTGTTTGTTACATAGATTAGTATTTGGTAAGTGAGACCTGAGACATTTCTATTTAAAGAGATACAACAGTTTATATGATTAGAGACAGTGGTGGGCAAATTGAGTGATGTCTTAGTATGAGAGAGGTGTTTACATTATGGTTATAGAAGGAGAAAGGATGGAGAGAAGGAGATTATGAGTGCAAGGTAGGGTGTCTTCACGTATCTTAAGTGAGAAGGGAGGAAAGAGGTAGAGGAAAGGTCTGCAAAGATGAATTAACTAAGGTAAGGTAGTGGGGAAACAAAACGGAGTGGAGTAGGAGGCTAGAGAGGGTTGTGAATTGTGATCTAGGTTGAAGAGAGTGAGTGAAGTATAGTGAGTAAGTTTAGCCGGGATTGGCACAGAAACAGGTCCAGGATTTTGTAAAGTATCCTTTTAAGAAGCATTTAAAGGTCTGGAGGTTAGAAATAGTTCTTTGGTTAGAGGTAAGGAGCTCCATTTTTTTGCTACTGAGTATGAGTATAGGCTTTGTCCATGGGATTTACTTGGTTTATTTATGGTGAGAAGTTGTTTGTCTTCTGAACTAAGAGTTCTTTTTGGAAAATGCATTTTGATTAAAGGGGTACGAGCTGAGCAGGCTAATGGTTTGTGTACGATTTTATCTATTGTTATAAGTTGAATGCAGGAGAGGTGGAGGAGTAGTTCCAGCCAGCTAAGGGTATGCAGAGCTTTACAGTGATGGGTCAGCCAGCTAAGGGTATACAGAGCTTTACAGTGATTGGTCAGCCAGCTAAGGGTATGCAGAGCTTTACAGTGATTGGTCAGTCAGCTAAGGGTATGCAGAGCTTTACAGTGATGGGTCAGCCAGCTAAGGGTATGCAGAGCTTTACAGTGATTGGTCAGCCAGCTAAGGGTATGCAGAGCTTTACAGTGATTGGTCAGTCAGCTAAGGGTATGCAGAGCTTTACAGTGATGGGTCAGCCAGCTAAGGGTATGCAGAGCTTTACAGTGATTGGTCAGCAGAGCTTTACAGTGATGGGTCAGCCAGCTAAGGGTATACAGAGCTTTACAGTGATTGGTCAGCCAGCTAAGGGTCTGCAGAGCTTTACAGTGATGGGTCAGCCAGCTACGGGTATGCAGAGCTTTACAGTGATGGGTAAAGGAAGATGAATTAGTAGCAAAATTGGCAATTTTGTTGTAGCAACTTCCAAGTTTTTTTTTTAATGGAGGATTGTAAATAAGTTAGAACTAGTGCTCCACAGAGTGGGGAGGGCAGAAGTCAGGTTTTGGCTATAGTCATTTTTGTGGGTGTGCTCAGAAAATGATTGTTTCTCTATAGCATGCCTAGTTTTTGATGGGTTTTCTTGATATTGCTTTAGATGTGGAGGTCAAATTTAAGATTATCATCTATTATGACTCCTAAGGGTGGTGCTGCGGTAGTATTGTTGCCTCACAGTAAGACGTTTCTCAGCTAGAGCGTCTTCTGCGTGGAGACATGCGTGAATGGGCATACCTTCGTTGAAGGTTGTGCGTCAGGGCTGGTAACTCGGCACGTAAAAATCAACTACCAATCATTAGCAGACCGGAGTTCTGCTGTGGCGACCCCTAACCGGGAAAAGCCGAAAGACACAACAACATGACTCCTAATAGTTTGTAGGGTGGACTAACTCAATTTCAGTGCCATTTGCCAAAAATATTTTGAAAGATGCTTTGTTCGGGGTATGAGTTTTTTGAGGTAAAGAGAAGGAGTTTGGCTTTTGGGGTGGATAAAGCTGTGTAAGGTAGAAGGGTTTTCTAACCACCACAGAAATGTGCTGGTCAAAGGAGAACCTGTTATCAACATATGTGTCAAGTTTAAGTGGAATGTCATTATGGTAAGCAATTGCAATGCTAGATTTACCAAATAAAACTATGCTGCATTTCTTGGTCTTGCAGCATGTGACAAATAAGTAATACTCAATCATGGTTGTGTACTTAAATTATATACTACAATTAGAGCCATGTAGTTTGTAATCTGACCTTCAGATTTTGGTATTTCTAAAGCTTCTGTCTCAAGGATACTTCAGCAGCTCCTCAATATGTTCTTGCTTATGTGGATCAGTACATCTATTTCCTGGTGTCACCTCATGAATGAGCCCTGACTGTGTGCCATCTATGGGGTGGCACATTGACCCGAGAGGCTGGAAGATAGATTACACCCATGTTGCAACAGACATGTACGTAGGTGTACATGTCTTTTGCAATACTGTTTTAAGGGTGAATATCTGTCTGCATATGTGCGAATAAGGATGTGTATGCATGTATGTATATAATATAATATGAAGGTTAGCCAGGAAGTGATGTGAGCATTGACTGTATGTGATGGTCACTGTTGATATGAAGGGGGGGGGGTGATGCCCCAAAAAAGTGTAACAAAATAACTTTCCAAACAAAAGAAAAAAAAACATAGGCCTCATTTTTATAAAGTCCCAGAGTGCCCACAAACTGAATAACAGTTGCTTTCAAAATAGTCTAATATTTTTTTTCTGAATTTGCCAAGTAACAAAAATAAATCTAAATGTCCAATACAGATGCTGTCCTGTAGATTCAATTCCGTCTGGATTCCTTTATAGGAAGATTTCAAGATGTTCTCAGAACAGTCCACATTGATTTTTAATGCAGTGTAACAATGTTCCATGCATCTATTCTCACTTTGAGAGTTTAATTTCTCTGGTTTTGTAGGTCTAGAACCCTCTCTCTTGTATATTATTTAATTCCATAATTTACTCTATTAACTGAACCATTTAGAAATCCTCTCTGCCTAATACAAAATGATATCTATTTTAAAGTAGCAGTTCTATTTACAATTTACATCATGTAAAGTTATATAACTTTCTGCTGAGAACCACCACATAGGGTTGCAATGCCCACCCCCCCAAGCTTGAAACTCTAGGTAGGTTACCTGCATGATAGTGATTGAGCCTGGTCTGTGTTTCATTGTGGATTTAAAAAGCTGAAAGCATTTTCCATTCCTGCTGTCTAATCTGCCATAACAAGTGGTGCATGGTATGCAGCTAGTGAAAATCCTCAGCTGAGAAGATGATACTTTAATGACATAATGCCTACTTAACTGTCAAGTGTTTAATTTTCTACTCAAAAATCTTACAGGATAATGTTCATCAAAGTTCTCTACTAACATAGTTCCTAGACCTACCTCAGGTGTATCAATATATACTGAAAAAGACCTATTGAAATCTGGAGATGCTAATGAAGTCTCATAACATAGTAGTCTCTTCAGTTCATTAAAGGGGTTGTCTGCCTCTAGTGTCTATTTCACTTTAAGGGCCTTTGGTCAAATCTGTAAGACAGCAAACCATTCAAAATTGGGTACACATTTTAATAGTATTCAGCTAACCTCAAAAAGTCCCTCACTTCTTGGTATTGGGAAGAGGCCAGTTTTTCACAATGTTTCTTTTTCTGGGGCCTATTGATCTCCCTACCAGTGACATTAGCTACATTTTTTACTACTTTCATGTCAAACTTACTGTTGGACATTGACAATTAACTTGTTTTGTCTAAGAGAGTCTAGTACAGCTTGTACCTTTGTTACATAGGAGTGCCAATCCCCAAGTGTTTATTGGGTTGTTTAGGTGAACAATTGTACATCTGACATGGATTTTAAGGACTGTGACCATTAATCTTTGAAAGGATGCAGATGTACCCTGTAGCCCATAATGAAAGACAGTATAATGAAATAAGCTTTCTGGTGTTGAAAAGGCTGTCTTTCCTTTGTCTTTTTTCAGTCATTAGAGGGATCTGCAAATATGTCTTTGTTAGATATGATGTCAAGAATATTGCCTTCCCTAGCATTTTAATGAGTTCATTGACCGTAGGCGTTTGGCAGCTGTGAAATTTAAAAAATTTTTGAAAGAAAATATGGACGTCAGGGTTGTAAAGTGATGCAATAAAGTCTTTTAATAAGGCTAGTCATGAAGTAATGTGGAAGGTTCTTGAGGCATATGGGATATGAAAAAACAATTTGAATGTTAAGAAAATATGCTCTGAAATGTCATAGGTGAAAGTTATGGTAAATGGTGGATGGTTGGAAAGATAGTACGGGCAGATTTAAACAAGTAAATCCAAAGAAAGAGTCAAAAAGGAGTTAAGAAGCTTAATACACCACACAGTTTCTGCACGAAATGAACGCTTTATTAACCATCCGCGTTTTCGTCCCCAATGGACTTCATCAGATACATAAGCCCTAGTAAACATTCATTAATGTACTTTATTTCATTTCATTTAACCAATCCAAGATTTAAACAAGGCTGTTCATTAAGTAGGTGTCTATTTATACTGGCAATTAATGCAATAATTCAAACGTATATATGGAATGAAGGAAGGCGAATAGGAAATATAATACCAATGTGTCCATCATATATAGACAGTATAGTGATTGTGGCAAAAATGAAGATTGCAGATAAATGAGGTGGTGGTAGGAGTGGGGGAACTGTTAAAGCTGAGTTGCATTTAAATAAGATACAAAAACAAAGGGTGAAACTAAGTAAATAAGGGAACATATACTATGAATGAAATGAGTATTCAGAGTGAAATCTGGAGAGTATGAAACAGTAATAGAGCATTTGAAAATAAAATTTGAATGAATATAAAAATGCTATCATGGTTGATTAGCTTTAATAAAGTTAAATGTGTACATATGAGGAAACTAGCATATTTAAGTGTGTACATGTTTCCAGTTAAAATATGTTTTAATTCAAGAATGAATATATTAAAAGGAGGAGATTTTAATCTAAACAAATCCTGTAGTCCATTTTACATCTGTGCCTTTTCTGGGTAATAAAAAAGGAGAAAAAGTTTTGTGAATGATGAGGAAAATGTATGTAACATATGGAAAAGTACAGAAATATGAAGAGAGAAAGGAGTAAACAAGAAAAGATGAAAGGGGAGAATATGAAAATAAAATGAAGGTAAAAATGTCATTTATAAAAACATAAAATTATAATATAACAATATTGTAGTATAGCCTTGGAAGGAATTATAAGAATATGTAAAATAATCTAGAATAAAATGAAGTGGTTTGAGAATTTTTGTGAAGCATGGGATTTCCTTTATAGAATTTTTTTAGAATGTAAAAATATGAGTATTTTTGAAAGAAAATGTAAAGGATTATATTCATATCAATTTGGAAATTATGATAAAGATGATATGAAATATTGTATAATGAAAACAGATGTGAAGATATGCTAGATGAAATAAAAACATGGTTGTAGAAGAATGGGTGGGAGCTAAGTAGACATTTTAAATAGCTGATGTTGACTTTAAAAATCAGATTTTTTTTGTATTTTATTTCTGAAAAGATAATCCCCAGGATTCATGAACCTTGCGCCAGGCGCCAGCATAGCGTCGGCATTATAACGCCAAATATGGCTGCTTAGCGATTCAGGTATGAATGAATTCCACGTGCACTACGGCGTCGCCCGGACCGTCCCCCCGGCGTAGGTATGCAAAACACACTGTGTGCGGTATTGCACCATGCAAATGAGGGCAAATAGCGATCCACAGTGGCGCGGGCGTAGCGTATACGCGGCAATGTAAACCAAAAAGCGGTTTACATTTACCCAAACATACCGGAGGAGTAACGGAAGGCTGTCAAAGTCAGGTATCATATAGGTGCAATATGCCAATGTGGAAAGGCACCGAGAATGTCCAAAGAAAATATGCACAAAATGTAAAAATGACATAAATGGCACGTCGTAGAAAGAACAGCAGACCCTTGGGATATGTGCACAGAAGTTGTAAAGCAATGAAATAATATGACAATGTCCGAAAAGAGCAGTAGAACACAAATCAGCTGCACAGCCACCACACACCATAGTATGTATGTAAAGCTGCAACCCCAGCGCAATGGTTGTCAAGGAGTGGTGGCGGTGTCCGGCACCGTAACCAGGTATTAGTAGTCAATTCCATGCAAATGAGGCAGATAATAGTGAATCGCAAAACGCGCCAGCGTAAGGATGGAGCAAGCGGCGTAGCGGTACTACACCGAGGAGTGGCCTACACGAGATACATGTCAACCACAGAGGGGTGTGCCACTGTAGGAGGAAGGATATTGGAGGACAGCAAATCTGGGCTGTACAATGCACATCACAGCATCAGGACTGGCGTGTTAGGAAATAGATGCGCTGAGAGTACAGAATGCGCGTACAAATGCATGTGCACGAGGATGACTACGTTCCCTAAACCAGTCATGTGACGGCCTCACCGGCAACAACCAGGGATATAGGAAGGTAATGCGGAGAATACGAGGAAATGCGGAAGCAGTGTAAATGGATCCGTAACGAGCAATTAACACCAATCAATGCAGGAAGGGCAAACGCCGGCAGCTGATAACTCTGCATGCAGACTCCTGCAGAACGGGAAACCGGAGGCATATGAGTGCAAAGATAGTAGGGGATGTAGTAGAAATGCAAAGAGCAAAGAACCGAAATAGCACAGCCAAGTACAGAGGTAGCATAACTGCGGCCGCAGATAAAATGCATCATATGCCATGTGCCTGCAGGATGCAGTAATGTAAGATGCCAGGCGAAGGCAATGCAGGCAACTGTAATGTAACACTACAGGCAGTACCGTTGCAGCTGCAAGCGTAAAACCACAGAAATAATCCGTGGATACGACGCAGACACACCCAATGACATCACCGGGTATACAGCACAACAGTATTAAATGTGAATGCACACAACACACAGTGCGATTTCCCAAACGCCGCACCGTAGGGTGTAAACAGACGGGGAACTTTTATCATGTATATGCTAGGTGCCGCGACGTGATGCATAGGTATGTGGCAGAGACAGACGGAGTTGCGGAGGGTGGTGCCGACAACGACCGTAGGCCTCACAGGAGAAGGAGAGTGTTCAGACCAAGGGTGACCTACCAGGGGCTGCGAGACCTGGAGATAGAGCGCTACAGGGTGGACAGGGACACGTTACAGCAAATAGTGGAGCTGTGCCGGCCGCGCCTGAGAGCAAGAGACAACAGAGGGAGCCCATCCCAGTGGACACAAAGGTATGTGTGAGCTTGCGAATACTGGTACCTTTCAAAGGCCAACCGGGGACATAATGGGCATCTCACAGGCATCAGCATCCAGGGTACTACACCAGTTCCTGGATGCCATGTTACCACATGCCCATGAGCACATAAAGTACCCCACATCTCAGGAGGAGTTGGCTAGCAATATGCGCCGCTTCCACCGTGTGGCACAATACCCGGAGGTCCTGGGTGCGATAGACTGTACGCACATAGAAATTAAGTCACCACCCGGGGAGCAGGGTAGGCGCTACATAAACCGCAAGGGATACCCCTCCATCAATTGCCAGGTCGTGTGCAATGCGCGGGGCATTATTATGGATGTGTGTGCTGGCAGCCCTGGAAGCTACCACGACTCCCATATCTGGCATGCCTCACAGCTGTATCAGGTATTCGCCAGGGGGGACATCACACAAGGTCACCTTGTGGGGGATGCTGGCTACGCACTGGAGCCGTGGTTGATGACACCCATCAGGAATGCACACACACACATGCAAGAACGCCATAATGAGGCACACGCACAAACTAGAATAATCATAGGCGTGTGTTCGGGATGTTGAAATCACGGTTCCGGTGCTTGGATACATCCGGTGGAGCCTTGCAGTACTCTCCAGGCACAAGTGCCCACATATTCATAGTATGTTGTATGCTACACAATATGATTCTGCGGAAACAGCTGCTGCAGGGACATAATGCCGGAGGGCCACCAACCGCCACAACTGCCAGGGCAAGCACAGGCACAGGGCGTTCAGCGCCATGGACACACTGAGCCAGCCCCAGTAGGTAGACAGAGGCATACCCAATATGCCTACGCCCTGGCAAAGAGGGAACGCATAGCACATACGTTGACAGTGTAGGCCCCATGGACTGACACCTCCTGACCTGCACACACAGTAAAATGGACGCCACACAAACGTGTCCACCCGTAATGTGTACCGTATGTGCGGACGTATGTGTGACTCCAACAAAGGCACCGCCCAGACAACGCACACCCAATAGCCAGCAGAGCATGGAACGCCAACACCTCAACGCACGCCGGTTCTACAGCACACGGCGTAGCCGTATGCTGCCACTATCGCCGCAAGTCGACCACATATGTACTCATGTGCATACACAGATACGGAAATACACATCAGTACACATGTAGAAATATATGTACGCATACACAGATATAAAGTACAACAGGGTAATATGGAACCCAGGGATGCAAGTTCACAGATAAGTAAGACGCGAAATCACCACATAGTAAACATAGTGACCGA
>NC_056751.1:399497766-399528229 GCF_019279795.1 Protopterus annectens | reverse complement strand
AGTCAAAGAGGGGAAAGGGAGGTACTGTGTAAGGTACAGAAATTCCGAAAAATCTATTAAATATGATTGTAAGAATGACTGGATGTAGATGGGAACAATAACAAGTGAGAATGAAAGAAAGAGTAGGGATTTTTTTTTACATTCAAGTACAAGTATCTGTGTGAGCAAAGAGAAGGACAGCTAATGAAAGAGATGATGAAAATTCAGGACTTCACATGATAGTGGTACATGTCCAGTTAGTTTTGATCTTTTAATTTAGATCGGAATATCTTTGTGTTAGCCTGTAATCTAATGTCTGGAGATACGGAATTTTATTTGTTGCTGCATATACACTGCAAAGGGAGTCACTGTAGTGGTTGTTAGATTTGTTATTTGCTGTACAGTTTAGCTGAGGTGTCTGCTTGGTACCTGCTTTGCAATTAAGTCCAGGATAGATGGGCATTTATCAAGTTTAAGGTAATGTGTACAGTAATGAGTGTTTGTTGTAGTTCCAGACAGTGAAGTCTCTGGAGAACAGTGCAATAACGAGTTTTGGTAGGTGTTCTTTGGTAGGCGTTTAAGTTCATCATTTTGATTTTCCTTATTGTCAGTATCACTTGGGATTTATGAAGCCAATCTTCAAAATTGTGGGAGACTTTAACAACTGTTTTTAGGCCAGCAAGATTACGAGCATGACATAAAAGAGAGTGGAGTTATTTGTGTGCTGAAAGATATTAGCTTTTTCTACTGCTTTATGCAGATTGCCATGAAGAAATTAAATAGTAGTGATCCTAGAATAGACACTTCAGGAATACCTTATATAGTTCAGATGAAGAATGACTCTCTCCAATCAACTGCTTGCGATACGTCCAATAAGAAGCTTCTGAACTAAGTATTGGGATGGCCATGTGTATTATTCAAGTCTATTTAATATTAAAGTATGAGACATGATGTCAAAAATAAGAATGTTGTTACAGTCACTTCATTTTGATTTAAGTGGATATTTGTGGACAAAAGCCATGCTGAGCCAGGTCTAGAAAATTGTCAGGAATTATATTAGTACAACAGATACCATTTACTGTACTGCTTTTCTTGTTTCCTCACCTCTTAGCATAAGTTAACTCACTTCTATTGCAGGATAAATAACTTTGTTTTGTACAAATGTGATTTTGCCAATGGAAAAGAAACATATTGCTACCATAATTTACAGCAAGTTATCCTATGGACATATTTGATAAAAAATCACTTGCGTTCAAACATAGCACAACTAAATGGAATAATTAAGATTTGCTTTAACAGGCTATGCTTACTTTTATAGAACAAAGATCTATGAGCTCTCTGATATTTATAAAGTAGTGCTTATTTAAACTGCATTCTCTTTAGTCTCTAACAAACAGAAATATAGATTCTTAATTTCATCTCAAGATCCATTATTTTAAAGCAATTTAAATCAGAACCTTAACATGCCTGTACTGTACGGATTATGTCTGGTTAACCGAATGCTTACTTAATTTTGTTACTGTTCTATTATGTGTGTTATGAAATCCAAGGAAGCTACCAGACAAACGATCAAAACGGTTTTAGTTTTCTTAACAGTTACAGGCAATATTTCATTGGGCTTATGAAAAATAAGGGGAATGACTTTAGTAATAACATTAAAAGTCGGTAACCATCATTCAACAAGAATGTGTGTTTTCTCCATCCCTACTGGACATGCTCAGCAACTGTGAATGTTGTTAATAGTTTCATTCTACTACTGAGCCTTAGAGCAGATATGCTAATACAGGAACAGATGCAGACAAATAAAAATCTAGCCCAGCTACCAGACATACTACAACTTTGCGCTGCATTACACAAAAAGCACAAGCCCCCTCGTGAATCAAGCTAAAGGGTAGCAATGTTTATGGTCTAAACATGTACAACTATTTATCAGTCATGGGAGTAAGTTTGTTTACTACCTCAGCACAGACAGACAGCTATAAATCATGAGATTGAATATGTTTACTACCCTGGCCAAAAGACAATTTTGTGTCAATCAAAAAAACCCACAAAAGTAGTAGTAATGCCCCCTTCATTCCATCTTGAGAAGGAATGCAATTAAAATGTTTTTTTATATCATCAAGTCATACTCCTAACCTTTCTGCAGGCTTTTCTTTTATAAAAGTTTCTTAGATATTAAATTACATCTGAAGAAGTCTGTAGGACATAAGCGCTTTATCTTGTAATTGTTGAAACTTACAAAGGAGTGTATATGTTAAGTGTTAACATCAAAAATACCTCTTCCAAGGGGCCCAACAATATACATACTTGTTTAAAAAAATAATACTAATCATGCCCTTGCAGACCCATGTCTCAGATTTTTTAATCACTACAAGCTTTGTCCCTGATGTTTGGTGCACCATAGTTGTGATGTCCCACCACAAGGGTGAATCTGTCACCAATGAGGGAAATTATAGACCCATCAGGCATAATGAGCTGCTTGTGTTAAGCCATGGAATGTGTAACAACTGAGCTCAAACTATGATCTCAAAAATCCTGTTAGACAAACATCAGCAGTTTGGCTTTGTCAAGTGAAGTGCCTGCCTAATGAATCTTGTAAACTTCTAGAGGGTCACATGAGATCCAATCCTGGACAGGAAACCAAGACTTTTGTCTTAGTTTGCTTGGAAACCTGGAGTTATTGCCAATCCCCCCTCTGAAAATCATACCCTCCAACAAGAATTCATGCTCATAAATTCCTAATGCACTGTAAATGCAATAAAATGTGAAACTGAATTATCACATTTCGTAAACAGCCAATCCCTTAAACAATAGACAATACAATAGTATAAAATGAAAAATAAAATCAGAGGCCTTGATATTTGGATTGATAATTCCCTCTCTTTCAATCATTATATGACAATAGCACTCAGCAAATCTTCCTTAGTCCAGCTCGTTGTCAAGGTGATATCATTCCCTTATTTTCAGAATTGATAAGGCCAGTTATTCATAGGTTCATAGGTTCATAGGTTCATACTAGGCTATCTGCCCTAGGGCATTTATAAGCCTAGCCAGAGTGTGTATGGCTTTCGCCACCCATTTTAAATTAATTTTGCTATGCCCTTTTTCGAGGTTAGTATACTGTGCTTCTGTCTAACAGTGACACAGAAGTGATACCCGGGGTAAACCTACGATCTCCCATCCACTCATCAAGATTCCTCTTGAAGAGAGTCAATGAGGGACTCTGCCTAACCTGGACTGGGATTTTATTCCAGAGTGAAGGGAGCATCTGGGTTATGAATCTGTCCCTCCAGCATGTCCTATTTATTTCAGTGCTGAGGTTTAAGTCCCTCGAGCGCATAGCTCGATGGGATTTGGATTTTCTGAGGTGCAGCATGTCCATTAATTCCGGGTTGGACATGGCTTTATAAGTCAGGCACAGATCGCCTCTGAGCAGGCGATATGCCACTGAGTAGAGCTGGAGTTTCTTTAACCGGGCAGCATACGGCATCTGTTTGAGCCCCTTGATCCTCTTGGTGAGGTACTTTTGGGGTCTTTCCAGTTGTTGCAGGTGTCTGGTAAGGTACATCCCAAAAGGGGCATTGTACTCAATTATGGGCCTGATGACGGATGAGTAAAGAGGCACGATGACCTCCCCTGATCTAGATGTGAATCCCTTCATGATTAGGTGGCATATAAAATGTTTTTCTAACCACTTTGGCCACGTGGTTGTCAAATGAGAGATTGCTATCAACTTGGGTCCCCAGGTTCCTAATTACTTCTTCTGTACTTAATGGATTACCACCTATGTGGTAATTTGTGGGCACTTTGTTTTTGCCAAAGGGGATGACTATACACTTTTTGGCATTTAGCTTGAGGCCATGGCTCTGGCACCAGTTGTCTGTTTCTATGAGGCCCTTTTGGAGGATGCTTGTGTCAGTGGAGAGTCTATTATGGTGCCCAGTTTGCAGTCATCTGCGAACTTGGTCAGCCACAGTCCTTCCATGTTGGCCTGTACCTCCGAGAAATATATACCGAACAAGAGAGGTCCCAAGACTGAGCCTTGTGGGACGCCACTTGTAACTGGTTTGGAGTCTGACATGGCTCCAGCTATTCTAACCATGTGGGTTCTGTCCTTGAGCCAGTTTGCAACCCATCTAGTGACATAGGGGTTTATATTTAAGCTGGTGAGCTTATCTATAATGCCCGAGTGGGGTATTGTATCGAAGACTTTTGCGAGGTCCAGGTAGGCTGTGTGGACCACCTTCCCCTTGTCAATGGCCTTGGTGACTGTTTCAAAGAAATTGACCAGGTTTAAGAGGCAGGATCTGCCCTTAACAAAGCCGAACTGGGTAGGATCCAGTGTCTGTAGGTCCCCAATATCTTTATTTATAAGGTCCATGATGATCCTTTCCATAGCTTTGCAGACCAAGCTAGTGAGACTTATGGGGCGATAGTTTCCAGGATCTGTTAAGGTGCCACCTTTGTGGAGAGGGACCACTGTTGCTGTATGCCACTCTTTGGGTACATATCCTGTAGTAAGGCTGAGATTGAACAGTAGTTTTAGGTTTGGGTTTAGCTCTTCTTGGACTTCATGTAGGACGCAGCCCGGGACACCTTCTGGTCCCATTGATGCTGTGTTTCTTGCTTTGGAGAGGGCAGCTCTTACCTGAGCATCTGAGATGTCAGGGGAGCAGCACTCTGCTGGGATAGATATTAGCCCTTTTGGTGTGGAGGGGGGGGAGTTTGCGCTGAACCTGTCAGCTAGGATGTTGGCAATGTCTGTGGGTTCGGTGTATTTTTTGTCATTTTGGACTAATTCTGAGCATATCTGGGAATTCCCACCCAGGTTCCTAACATAACTAAAGAAAGCCTTGTGATTATCCTTAGTGTCCTGTGCAATTTTTCTCGAAGCTGGCCTTAGACGATTTTATGAGTGCCCGTAGTTTTTTGCTAATACTGATCAGAGATGCCTTCCTTTTTTGGGATTTTGCTCTGTCATGTAGTAGCTTCCTCCTTCTATTGTATAGTTTGTTTATGGCTGGGGTCCACCAGACAGGACGTCTGCCTTTGGAGGATTGGGTCTTGGTTTTATTTGGGATTGCATGATCCATGCATTCCTGAAGGTGTTCATAGAATGCGTTTATAAAGGATTTTGTGGTCTGTGCCGTATTATCCAGAGGCCCGGGGGCTTTGAAGGATTCCACCTCGGTTTTGAGGAGTGTGAAATTTGCTTTAGAGAAGTTTTTCACTGTGGTTTTCTGGGCATGGGGTGGGGTCGGGATGTGAATATCCAGCGAGATTAGTTTAACTTACTATGTTGTTTTTTATTACTACTATTTATTTACTGTTGTTAGATAAAATGTGTTTTATTTATAATATTGACTGCAAAGCCCCATTTGGGATGTACCTGACATGACAAATAAAATAAATAGGACCATTGCAAAGATCCTTATGAAGATGATCACAGACATGACAATTCCTAGTTACCAATAAAAGTTGGCAGTAGTGGACCCTGTATTCAGCAGTATACAGACTCTTGAGAGGTAATCTATGCTTAGCTTTCTGACCCATTAGAGAGACAGTTATCGTGGACCTCCTACATCTCTACAAGTCAAATAATTTCACTAATACCAGAATTAATGACTTAAATCATCACCAACAAAGAAATAAATACACTGGGGAGACATTCATCAAACAGTACCGCCCATAGTTGAGGAATTAATTTCACTGCAATACACTATCAACCTTTAAATATGGGTTCCTATTATATGATCAAAAGATCACAATTTTGAACGCTCATAATAGTGAAAATGCAGCATATCAAAACTACTATTGTGGGGGGCTGCGCCCCCACACCCACTGCTAAATATATATACCAACTCCGAGATCGCACTACAGTGAGGAAAGGGCAAATATTCCAATCTTCATTGTACTGCGATCCCACAATACGAACTTCGATATGCGGCATTTTCGCTATTATGAGTGTTCGAAATTGTGATCTTTCAATCATGTAATAGGAATCCTTAAATATAACCTGGACTATTGGATGGGTACCACAAATTGCCCCAAGTTTGACTGACCTAGATCTCATGGAGAAGAGGCAGTATGCATTGGCAAGGGGTACATGGCTGGAGACTGAATTGCCTAGAAAATTCCAATGATTCCTATGATTCAAATACTCATCCAGCAAGCAAGATGAGATATTATTTGAATTTCACTTTTTTTTTTCAAATATAGTTTGCATTTTTGGTTAAATCATGCACAGATATGTCCTAGTTTCAAAAGCTTCTATTTGGATTACTAGAAGTTGTCCCTTTCCCCAACCAAAGAGGGTCTTGGGAAACAAGAATCAAATTTAGGGAACTTATTTGGCAATTAAGACTCAATGCCTCAGTTAACCCAGGACTTAACAAATATGTTCCTATTGCACCTGTTTTAAAAATTAGGGCTTCTATAGTATAATAAGCATTGGAAAAGTTTCACTTACTATGTTGTTTTTTATTACTACTATTTATTTACTGTGGTTAGATAAAATGTGTTTTATTTATAATTTTGTGTACGAGTGTTATTTCACTGTTATAAAAAAAGTAAAACCTTTATATACTTAAATGTATTTACATATATTTTTAAGAATATGTGTTGTACTCTTATAGACAATTTTAATGAGAGGATTTAACTTTTTTAGATTCTTCAATTAACTTTTAATGGATGTTTATTCAACATCACATGACTGCACTAAATTTGTATAAACTCGTATTTGTTCTTATTTCAACTTTTTTGATGATGTCCTGATGCTTTAGGAACAAAAGCACTTAACCGTTTCTTGTTTTAACACTTGATATAGTTTGAATATATTTAATATACATTTAATTTCTCCAAGAGTGATCCCTTCATTGTATGATACTATGTGAGCCTTTTCAAGTGTTACTATTGTTTATTTAGGCTGCACAGTCATATGCTTCATTCTTGGTTTATTAGTGTCTTACTTTTGGCATGGCAGTGTTGGACTAATCCATTAAGGAGGACTTTCTGAGTTCATTTGGCTGCAACACCAACACTACTTGTACTAGCTCTCTTGACAATTGTGGTGAACCTCGTTTTCCCTCATTACAAGCTAAGCATTGCTTTCTCAACAGTATAATTTTTTGAATGCTATTTTAGATAAATTGGGTCCAAACTTGCATGGTTCAGTCAGGACACCTCTATTTCCAGATCAGAACATGTCATCACTCATTCCACATAAGTTGCTAACAGCCCCAGTAATGTTTTCAGTGAAAACAGGGTTTTGGAACAGGACAGTTACAATTACAGATGTACTGGGACCAGTGAGTTCAAGGAACTTAACCAATGGTTTCACCAGGAAATGCAATTCTCTACCTTAGAAACAACCAATACTGAAGGAAATTTGAACTCAATGTTGGACAACTTTGAAAAGAAAATCACTAAGGTGCATAATCTACAGGTTGATCATTTAGATTTAACTGAATGCTTGAATCAAAAAAGGGTACTTAAGAGACTCAAACTATACAAATATCCTACCACTTTGAACTTTGGTACTCCTGAACTCATGGAATTTTCACTTTTTATAGACATAGATTAGAGCTTGTACAATTTATCATGAAATGGAACAATGGGCAAATTAAAAAGACCGTTTCACAAATTGACATCACTGAACAATTTTATTGTGAATGATTTATTATTTGAATTTAATAAGAAAATGTTTGACAATATTTTTTTACAAACTGGAACATGTTAACAATAATATTAGGAGAAAACAAACAAAGCTTATTAGGGACAAGAATGATTACACTAACCACAGAAATGCAAGAAATCAGGAAACACATTTTTTATCTCACCCACATGGGTCCCCAAGGGGGAGAGGCAGGGGTCGAGGAAGAGGTCAGAAGAATGGCAATCTGAACAGGGAAAACTACTGCACTTAAATACACTACATGGTTCTCCTACCTCTGAGACTGAGATAAAATCTGATTATGGTGAGATTATGCAAACTTTTTGGGGTTTTAATATTTTAACTACACTGAGAAGACTATTACTAAGTCTCACTTTACTTTATTTTGTAAATGATTTAAGTTTATACCTCACCTTAGATTTGATGCATTTGACTCCATTATTGAGCTTAAACTTTTTACTAGGAAGCTCAATATTTAGGTGAAGTCTTATGAAAATACAGAGAACAAAGTGATTTTAGTTTGTGACATTCCTTTTAAGAAAAGGTTCAAATTATTTGAATCAATTGTCTACTTATTTACATACCTGGATGATATTTTTATTTTATGGAAAAGTTCATCCTAAGATGCAGATAAATTTATTCAGTACATTAATCAACAGTACCTCCTTCCTTAAATTTACAAACACTCCATTGAATCAGTGGACTATTTGGATGTCACAATTACAAAAGAAAAAAATGAATAAGACATTTTGATCATCACTACGTAGAAAGTCTACTTTCTCCAACAGTTATTTACATTTTAATATCTGCCACTCTAATTATTGTAAGAGGAATATTTTTAAAGGACTATTGGTGAGGGCAGCTAGGGTGTGTTCAGACTGAGATTTTTTTACCAAGAGGGAAAAAAATTCTAAATATGTTCTTTGAGTTTATCCCAAGAAACTACTTATTAAAATACGGGATGAGATTTGTCAATGTTGGGGTACCAGATTCAACCCATTATTGGAAACTGATATGCCAACTACAAGTTTCAACAACTATGATTTCAATGGCAAGTATGTAAATTCTTTGGTGGTTACATTCAACTCTTATTCTAAGGCAGTGAAAGACATTAGTAGAAACTGGAATATTTTAAGAGTTGATGACAATGTATTTAAATTGCTGTGCATATCTCCTAAATTTGTGTATAAAATGGGCAAAAACTTTAAATACATATTGGAACATTCAACAAGCATTGATAGAATTAGGATTATCAAAGGTGCATGCAAATGTGGGGCTTACAGCCAGTGTACATATGTTATGGAAAAAAATATATTTTTTAAGGTCAATAAACACCAAGTAGTAACTCTGAAGGATAAATGTTTCGCTCCCCAACGAAATGAAAATATAAAGTCCAACCACAATCAAGGCAACAAAACAACTATGGACAATACTCTGTTTAAATACATAAAAATGTTTTATTTAATAATGTGCATGGTAAGCACTTTCACTATAAGCTTCATCTTATATCTCTCTGAGATAGTTCTTGAATTAATATCAAACATTTCTGCTGGGTCATCTCAGATTACATCATCCTTGTCACCTCTGCCTTAGTTCCCAGGCTAACAGGAACTTAAAATGTTAACGTGTCTGTGAAAAATACTTACCTGTCAGATGTACAGCTGCTAGGAAGCCAGAGAGCAATACAAAAACACTTTACATGTGAAACCTAGTAATTATCTCTGTCTTGTGACAATGGAAAGAAACTCTAGCTGTAGACATTCTGTCTTCTAGCTGTGGTAAACACAATCATAAAACTACTTATTTTCTGTATGTGCCAAATTCTACTATAAAATCATACATTTGCACAGGCATATAGTCCATATACATTTGTGCTCTTTTCCAGCAGGGTGCACTGTGGTTACATTTTTGAAACTCTAGCTGTAGACATTCTGTCTTCTAGCTGTGGTAAACACAATCATAAAACTAATAAGGTTGTGCAAGAACAAACAACTGATAAAATATAATCAGATCCTGCAGATAGACTAGTGGTGGACCGTAGCTGGGATAGCTACTAAAGTTCAAAAAAATGACACGGATATATGAAACTTGAATTATGTCACTGATAAAACAGAACGAAAAAAAGATGAAAAAACACTCCTTTTAAATCCACAGAAACCTCACTGCTTCGCCAAATTGGCAAGATGTTGAACTAAAGTGTAACAAGAAGACTGTTACACACTGATGTTTAGCAGTTCAAAAGTAAAGTAGGACTAAATCTGTTTATATCCCAGGCATATACATTCCTATAACTCTTCCAAATGATGCAAAGTAACTTGAACACAACTCACAACAGTCTGTGTGGGGAAACCACAACAAGCATAAAAAAGTACCTTAGAATGTTTGTAAAAGCTGATGAAATGTTGTAGAGCAAATGCCTGGTTGCTCAGGAAGTCCTGACTATCCGTTTAGCTTGTGGTAGAAAACCCAATCCAATACTTTGTAGTTAGAAAAACACAAGAAGCTTCCCTTTGCAAACTCAATAGTTCCAGACTTGCAGGAAGCAAATGAAGCACTAGCACAATTGCTATGTAAACAAACTCAGAAGTTCCAAACTCATACACTGTTATACTGATGTTTAGAAGTTCAAAAGTAAAGTAGGACTAAATCTGTTTATATCCCAGGCATATACATTCCTGTAACTCTTCCAAATGATGCAAAGTAACTTGAACACAACTCACAACAGTCTGTTTGGGGAGACCACAACAACCATAAAAAAGTACCTTAGAATGTTTGTAAAAGCTGATGAAATGTTGTAGAGCAAATGCCTGGTTGCTCAGGAAGTCCTGACTATCCGTTTAGCTTGTGGTAGAGAAAACCCAATCCAATACTTTGTAGTTAGAAAAACACAAGAAGCTTCCCTTGGCAAACTCAATAGTTCCAGACTTGCAGGAAGCAAATGAAGCACTAGCACAATTGCTATGTAAACAAACTCAGAAGTTCCAAACTCATAGGAAGCAAAAAGGCTGTAGACTGAAAATAAATCCTTTATTACAACGATAGCATTCCTTAAGCACTAGTTGAGCGCTTTCATCTGCACCATCGCAGACTTCATCAGAAAGGAGTGTTTTTTCATCTTTTTTTCATTCTGTTTTATCAGTGACATAATTCAAGTTTCATATATCCGTGTCATTTTTTTGAACTTTAGTAGCTATCCCAGCTACGGTCCACCACTAGTCTATCTGCACAATCATAAAACTACTTATTTTCTGTATGTGCCAAATTCTACTATAAAAGCATACATTTGCACAGGCATATAGTCCATATACATTTGTGCTCTTTTCCAGCAGGGTGCACTGTGGTTACATTTTTGAAGCTCAGAACATAATGTACAGGTTACTTACATTTGTAGGCAAGCCTATGGATCATATTAATATTTACAATGACGTAGAAATTTATTTCCAAAATTCTAGCTAGCTGGGCTGGCAGCCTTCACAATACCGTGCCCCTTTTATTTTAAATATAAAAAGAGAAAAAGAAATGTTCCTTCTATTTAACAGAATTGTAATAAGAACAAATTTCATTTCTATGTGTTGATTTTGGCTGGTCATTTTTTGAGGTGGGTGTAGGTGAGTATTTTGTGTGTGCAGTGTTCACATTTTTTACATCTAGTGAAATGTATGTCTATTTTTTCCAGTTAAGCTAAGTGCAGATCTAAGTTTATAGAGACTATTTTATGTGGGCAGTATTCAAGGAGTGTCTGTCTGTTTTACATTTATTTTCAGCATGTAATGTAAATATTACATGTTCAAGTGAATTTTGGTAGGCTTTGATGATCCATCAAAAACTGAATGACATATCAAGAGTACAGATAAATACCTAATTTTATTTCACCCCTTAAATGTGGGGGTCTTTTTTGGATAAACACATATAAAGTGCAGCAGTTTAAACTGCTATCTCACAGCAAATGGTGCTCCAATTTGGTTTTCTGCTTGCATGCCTTCTGTATAGAGTATACCTGTTCCTGTGTCTGTGTGGGCTTTCTATGGGTATTCTGGTGTTCTTCCATATCCTAAAGACATGCCAAAAGTGAACTGGCAAATTAGTTTTCCTTCAAATTGCTAGCATGTCTACATACTATGACTAAGTGCCTGGTGTGCTAAAATAGACTGCTATCCTATACAGGACTAGTTTCTCAGCCTTGTTCATATTGAATTCTGGGATAGGTTCCAACTCCTGCACAGTCTTGAACTGGATATTCTTGTGTGACCCTGAACTCAATACGAGAGTAAAAAATGTATACATATATGTAGATATATACTTTGTTGAATGCACTTAGCGATAGACTATACTGCTGTGAATTTTAATCAAAAGTCAGCTTTCCATAAATATCAGATGGCAGGTTCCATGAATGGCATTGTTTGGTGTTGGCAGTTCTTATGTGAAGGTAAATGGAGATTTCTGTTAATCCTGAAGCTTTTGGTAATGCTGAAAGCTTTGGTATTAGCTGTAAGAGTACGTGTGCAAGTGTATGTGGGTTAGGATTAGATTTAGAGCTATGGTTGGTGACAGTCTGAATATTGTGAATATGTGTTATGGTGTATATGTAGTGCATGTTTCAGAGTGTCTTGTTTAGTGGTACTATTAGGGAAAGGAGTTTTGCTAAGGTAATGTGTAGGGTGGGGCTAGGGGCAGGGTGAGGGTTAGCACACAAGTAAGGTGGTACAGGAGGATGATGCCAGTCATGTAGTGTGTGTGCTGTAATCATGTGGATTGAATACATCTACATTGTAGCTTCCTAACTGCCAAGGTAGCCACAGTTGAGGAACTGTTACAAGACATATGTTACAGCAGAGGATATAGTGTCCATTGCTAGAGCTATATCAACACCAAAGGCAGTCCCAGTATTAAAAAAACATTTCCAGGGAAGAATACCTGAAGACATAACTGGCAGCCATTGAGTAATATGCTCAGTATTAGCTACTGATACAGATGAAAGGATTCTGTCTGCTACTTTACAAAAATGAGTGTTTCAAAGTGATCCTAAGGATACTAAACATTTGTTGTACTGGAAGAAGGATTGCTATATAATGATACTATGTTTAAAACTGAGCAGTCTAGCCCTTTGGTGAAGCATGTGTCAAATTCTAATAATGTATTTTAATAGCCATACTCCATTTTAAATGTGAAAAAGGGAGTTACATAGGGAAGTAATGGTAACTTTGTTATAGCTGTGAAAACCATCAGTAATATAATGCATGCAACTAATGATGTTATACCTATGGAATGAGATGAATAGTCTGCAAGAATAGTAGAGCCAACCTTCTAATATAAGGCTACAGCCAAGTTAATTAAGTGCAATGTCTTAACTGGTAGCATGGGGCAGTGAGGACTACTGGAGTCAAGCATTATAGTCATGCTTATAAGGGCACAGTATCTGTGTTAAACAGAACCCTTGTTAAAAAGCAATTGAAGTAGTTTGTATTCATAGAGACAGAAACCAATATCCCATCAGTCAATTAAAATATAAATTGCATTTGTGAAGATACTTTAGCTTGTTGCTGTTATTTCCCAGTTCTATACCCGATATGACAATAGGGAATTATCCCCCATTTCAAAGATTTGTGTGGGCTCTGGGAAGAAGGAAAGAAGATTCCCCTTTTGACAGATAACCCAATCAGAGTAAAGAAGAAAACAAGCCTACAGATAAACCTCTACCTAACTTGAGAAAAGGGAGTAGTGAACCCATTCATAAGCTAGTACGAGTCTAAAAAGATCAAGGAATAGTGGTACAAAGCCCCAAAGGTACAAAAACAAAGCAACTGTTACAGAAGGAAGAAAACCTATACAATTTAGTGAGATATATCAGTTCATACCTATGGCACAACAATGAGTAGGAAAAGAACCAGTAGAAGTAAGGGAGTTACTTAGTAAAATATTGCAGCCTGAAAATGCTGCAGAGCAAGGTGTAGACGCAACTAGTACAACTAAAGAGACAGAATCAGTCAGTGAAAAGTTTTTCAAGGGGAATGAAGTATATAAATGCATAATCTGAGTAGAATGTTAAATTTTCTGTGAGGTTCAAGCTAGTAATCCCCACAATTAGAGAACAGCAGATGGATGTTGAAAGGGAGAAACTTAACAATAAGAAAGATTCACTACTATAGTAAAAGAGGAAAAGTTATACATGGTCAGAGCATTACTTCTTCTGTCAGTGTAAGAAATAAAACTCTTGTAAGAAGACTCAAACTAACAGTTATCTTATAAGTAAGGGAAAAATAAAGTTAGATATTTTTCTGAGATACCCTCTGCAGAGTGATAGCAACCTATACACAAGAAAAAGTAAGAGTGTGGTGCTCATTCACATATGGAGGAAGGGAGAGCAACCTAAAGGAGAAAAAAAAAATGAAAGGATAGTATAAACTGAGAAAGACCTTGACATTGAAGAGGGCTCTGATATGCCTCGAGTAACAGTACATAAGCACTCAACAGAAATTAGAGGGTATTATGTGTTAGATTTATAATAAAAAAAAATAAAAAAGAGACAACAACTAATACTACATACTGATATGAGCTGCCATTCTCAGCAGAAGAGTTAGACACAGACTCCAGTGTCTATATTGGTAGGAGGAGGAAGTAGTCACTTCTACCTCATGATAGGCTGACCCTGTGGAAACTCCATATCTGAATGACTTCCAAATAAGCTGGAAAAACTTAAAAAAAAACAGTGAAAAGATGATACTTTTAGAAGACAAAATTTAGCCATGGTTTTTGATAAGAAGCTCAACAAAATATTCCCACTTTCTACCAATACTGAATTATAAAATGACTTATTGTACAGAGTATGTAAAGGCAGAGAGCATACAGTATATCAAATGAAGGTGTCTAAATTTTCAGAACCCTAGTTAGGACTTCTCACATAATGTCACACTAGCGAGCAGTTTGGGAATAAACACGATTAAATCAAATGATAGGAATAACGAAAGAAACTGTAAACTGCAGTACTGGATACCATGAATGCCAGATGACACCTAGATCACACATAGACTTCAGAAATTCTTTGACTCCAATTCCTCTTATAGAAAGACCATTTGAATGTATTACTGTACACATTTTGGAGGCACTAGTAAAATCCAGAAATGGATTTCAATACATTTCAAACAATGCAGCTATGTACCCTGACATGAATTCTCTTCATATGGTAAGTGGTAAATCTATAGCCAGTAAGGTATTATTTTCCAGAGTAAGGATGCATAAGGAAATATGCACTGACCACAGGAATCCATTTATGTCAAGAATAATACTGTAGCTATACTGATGCTTTAGGGCAAGCAGTTAAAAACCTCAGTACACCAATTACCAAAATAACAAGTTAGTAGAGCATTTTAACCAAACATTAAAATACCTGGTGAAAAAAGTTTTTACCTGACAGGTACCATCAAGGACAGCTAGATACTGCCAGAGAAACATGGAAAGAAAGGAAACCTTATTAAAAGTGTCATAGAATACTGTACTAACAAGGTAAGCTAAAAGTAATAATGACAGCCATATAGAAGAAGATCCCAGGTACAATAACAAGGCCTATTTAATAGAAATAGAAGGACTGGGGAATTCAAAGCTGGAGGCCATGTGTTACTTTTGGTCCCTTCCACAGAAAACAACTGTTTGGCTAACTGGCAAGGTCCACATTAAAAGGCAGAAAATTAAACATCATAAATTACAAAGTTAATCTTACTAATAATACAAGACCAGAACAAATACAACACATTTTTGTCCTGAAACCATAGAATGTAGCACAAATCTCTGTAGCTGTTTTGATGGGTAAGAGCAGCAGAGAGAAGAAGATCAGGTAAAGAAAGAGAGTTGATCTCATTCCCTATAGTTTGGGTAGACACATGACATAATCCATGGAAACAAGAAATAAGAGAGATTCTGTTAAGAAACAAAGAAATCAAAAAGCTGTGGGTTCTATTCCCACATAAAGCAATTGGAATAATTTTCCAGTGCTGCAATCCTAAGTGCAGTATCATTCAGATAAAATAATAAATAGAGGTTCCTTCTGCCTGAGTTGTCCTAGGCCACGTATCAAAAAGAAGAGGGGGTTGCTTTATTTATATATATCCTTATTTACACTTCTTTACATAATTTACATATTGATAATTCATATTTGTCATTTTTTCTATTTCTAACATATAATCTACATTCCCCGGGATTCATGAAGCTCGGCGCAAGGCCGGCGTAAGGCCTGCCCCGGCGGTGCATGGAATATCCGGCGCAGTAGCGCCATATACATATTAATGAGAGTGCACCGGAATCACAGACACGTGCGTGAGTGTCGTGGCGAGCCCAGGTAGGATGCGTCTGGAGGCGTGTCTAAGCCGGCATGAGGTGAGCAACCTAATGTGCTGACAGCCACGGTCTGCCCACAATAGTAATGGCAGCAGCCAGGTCCCGTGCAGAATGAAACGCACGTACAGTATGCAACATAGTCCCGTTCCAAATTAACGGAGAAGCAAATAGAAGCCACGAAGGCATAAGTGTACCCGTCCAAGGAGCAAAGGATACGCATAAGACCGCCGTCCCGCAATGCACTGTCAGTGTTTACACTCAGAGAAGGTGTACAGCCGCATGTCAGCGCCGCACCGACATAGGAGCAGCGACTAAGGTCACCACCTGTCCCACTTTGGTTGGGGCAGTCTCTCCATGGACAGTTGTGTCCCGAAAAACGTATTAGAAATGGCTGATGTGCTACGATTGTAGGACACAATGATATCCCGTATGTAATGTAATGGTAGCATGAATTGGTTATTTCTGTAACAGAAATACCGAAATGACACAATAAACAGAATAAGCAAGGAAATTGCCACAATAATAAGCAAATTATTTAGGCAAACAAGTGAATTTCTATGCTATATAGTGACCGTTTGTATGTGTCGGCCTGTAAAGGCAGATGTGAGTCGGAAATATCCCAGATCGGAAAATGGAAAAGGTGGAAACCCCAGCAGCGACATGGGCATGGTCACCAGGGTCACCTGCTGTCCCAATGTGCCATGGACAGTCCCTGATTGGACAGTCGTGTCCCTGCAACAATCGTAAAATGGAAAATTACCCCGATCCCCTGCCATAAATTCCGCAATATATATGTAAATAGTAGCATAAAACATATACATTACGATATGGAACACAGACATAGCATAAGAAAAGAAATAAGGAACCCAAACGCTTACAGAATAAGCTCATAGTATGGCAAACAAGTGAAGTTCTGTCAACTGCACTAGCCCTGGGTATGTGTAGTCCTGCGAATTCCGAAGTGTCCACATAATATGCCCCACTATGGGCATTGGAAAAGGTGCCAACCATAATGGTCACAAGCAGTAGTGACAGTACATAGCCGGGTAGCTGTGCTGACATAACAACAGTAAGGAAGCAAGATACCGCAAACACAGGCAAACATGTGCATAGCAACATATCCCAGACCCAGCAACGTCTCTGTTGCATACACTGGATGGTGTATGATGAAGTGCAATATCCAGAAGCAGAACCCATGCATTCGGATGTACTACACAATAGCCTCATTGTACATGTCAGTCACACCCATGTATACCCCTGCACCCAAACCTGCTAGCATCCGTGTGCAGCTATACAACCACACACAATGTGCATACCTGAACTGTGGTAAGAAGTTTGTGTTAGGCAATGCCACGCGGGCAAATACGTACCCCACATGTCACCAACCCACCGCAGGTACAGATATGTAAATGGCTGCATGTGAATGTGTCAGCAGAATGTGTACATCCGGCATGTAGTATGTACCCGTCCAAACCATCTAGGTTTGCATACCACACGGTGCACATAAGTGTACACATGTGGACAAGTCGGGTCGTTGGACCACCGCATCGATGATTATCTTTGCAGTGAAGTCGATCACATATAGCGGAACAGGTGCCTACCACACAGGACGTCCTAACAGGGTGCTACAGGCAAAGAAGGGGAAACTGGGACATCACATGTGGAGATTAGCGTGGCTGGACGGACAAATACACACGGTCAAGGTAAAGGATGGAACAACATGCATATGGCTGGATGGATGTTGTTCGTAAAATATATAGAAACACATATGAAGTTCCAGTTTACACTCTAAATACTATATAATGTATTGAATTGTACCGTACAATATGGCAGTAGAACTAAGCCTGCATGTAATTGGTGAAGCTAAGCTGTACTGTGATGGAATTCTGAACCTGGCAGTAAGCAGGACAGCAGGCTCATGTCTGTCATCATTAATTATTTGCTGGGTTACAGAACAATAAATGTATGTACATGCATAACAGCACTCCTTCCCCAGAGGAGGATGGCCTTGTGAGCTCAATCGAAGATAGCAGTACAACTCCTACCAGAGAGACAAAGCAACGTATTAAGAAATTAACTGTCCACTGTATCGTAACAGTCTAGGGTCCTTGAAACAGCTACAATCACAAAAGGATACTGTAATGTACAAGGTGCCTTGCAAGGCTGTGTTATTCCCATGAGAAAACAATTTAAAAGCACGAGCCCAGCACCCACGTATGTATAGACTATTGCGGACCATAGTGATGGAAATGCCCTGTGACCGACCACGTCAGTAAGGTGGGCAAAAGCTGATTGTAAACACTATATAAAGAAACTGCTTACTGTATAGAGTCAGACAAAACTCTCATACTTGGACTGTACATTATTTAGCCTGCCTGTGTACACTACTAAAACTTTCCGAACCCGAGCCTCCTGTGTTATCGGCTGTCACTTAGAAAAGCCTACTGATAACTACAGTCTGGTTGTAACAACTTATTTCACATCGTGATCCTTGTAATCCGGAATTCCCTTGGTAAGCTACAGGTCAGAGTGCATGGCTGGTTAGACATGTACGCTGGAGAATATGCATAAATGGTTCTTCTTGAATGAAAAGACCTCCGACTGAATTGTTGTGTGTAAAGAGGCTGTTTACTGTCTGATCTGTGGCTGAAAAGCGGAAAACTGGATCCCAAGAAGAAAACATGCAGCCTTAAATAGGAGGCCCAGGTAAGGAGTGTCTGCCTTTTTGTGTCTATTGTAGATCAGGGACCAGACTACATTGTGTTTCTGTTAACAGTAGTGATATCGGGTCGAAGACCTACCCACATACTGTTAAATCTGAACATAGGTCAGGGGAACACACAGCAGAGTAAATAGTGATTGTAGACACTACAGTGGATACAGGGAAGGAGACACACGTGTTATGACAGAAGGGTACGTAGCAGTCGTGTAGAGGATATGGGAGATTATCGAAGCAACAGATCATGTGATCCGCGTTTGACGGGTGGCGTGAAGAATATGCAATCGCAGACAGCACATAATTGTGAGTTACGCATCAAAATGGGGTAATAAATATGACATTGATGGTATATTAGGCAACATATCGTTACTGAAACATTGTAATCCCTGAAAATTTGATGCATATGTTCCAAGGTAAACACCTGTTCCACCCTGAGAGGGATATGCCCTCTCTGGCCAGTCGTGTCCTGTAAATAAACCGAACAAATGTCAAATGTCCTGATATCTCAGGACAAACATTTCCCAGATATATATCAAGATGGTAGCGTAAAACAGTAAATTTGTATGTGTAACAGCAAAATATAATAATAAACAGAATAAGCAACTGAAATGCTACAACAATTGGTCGCTCTCCTGGCAAAGCGTGAATACCTGTCCTATGTACTGGCCGTGGGTATGCATTTTCAAGGCAAATTACACGTTCGAACACTAATGTCCCACATTGTGCATTGTAAAGGTGGCAGCCCTAAGATGTGCAGGCGACAAAACAGCGCCAATTGGGTATCCGCCGTACACATCGGTGGACTGAGGTAGTGTGCGAAGGGAATAGAACACTACAAATGGCTAAGCATCATACGTACACAGAGAAGATCATAATACAGTAGTACCGACCGCCCCCCCCACACAACACCCTACCACCTCAGATACCACATGCAGGATATTAAGCGGGAGGGCAGGATAGTCCCCACACGTTATCCTGTGGCAACAGAGGTAGCACAACGAACAAATGTAATAGAAGCTATTGAAACCACATCGCGAACACGTAACATACCTAGGGACACCCGAGTAAGAACACAGTACTAAAACAGAGTGAGGATATCTGTCAATTAATTGAAGTACCGAACCATCATGCAGGACAGGAAGGCCAGGACCCAACCCCGTGGCGTATAGACCGTGGACACCAGAAGATATCTGCAAAGTCAGAGAGGAATTCCCCATCCACAAAGTAACCGCTATTCACCATCCAATACCCTGTATCTCCTGACCGGAAACCAAAAGGGAATGGCGGATGGTACAGTATGTATAAGCTGTAAATAATGGAAGAATACTTAGGGTAGCGTTGGTGCCAGACTCACACACTATATTCAATGCTATGAACATGCCACAGAAGTATCTTACCGTGGTACATATAAGCTTATGCTTACTTTGCAATATCTATACATCCACATAGTTCGTATTGCTTTGCTTGTACAGTCAGGGTGACAGATACAGCCATACCCGGCTATCGCGGGCTACTGTGAAAGTACAACGATATTCTCACAGGGGATGGCTAGCTACATTCAGTGTCAACTCCACCCGGGGCCAGTCAAGCTCCACTTTAATTGGATGATATTCTGCTTGCGGCCCCTACCCAGCAGCAACGTATGGAAGATACAATATCATTATTGAGATAATCAGCAGAACAGGGACATAAAGTAAGCAAGCATAAATTGCAAATACAGAGAATACAGGTCAATTACATGGCATATCTGGTATCCAAGTAGGGTAGAACATCACATGACGATGGAAGGTAGCAATATAATAAGCACCCAAGCCAACTAACAAGAAGGGAATGATGTCGTGTCTGGGCCGACTAACACATGTTACATCTGGATACCAAACAATGCTGTGGAATCCGCTGTCTTGTTTGCCTTAACCTTTAATACACCCATGGCAGCACAACACATAGTACAGCGGATTACAGTAGCAGAAACAGCGTTATGCAGACCAGCGCGATCGATAGCCTTAACAGCTGCAGTACGTGTCGTGAATAATCATAACACATGTTGTCAGACCGTGGATTGTAAGCGGAGATATATGGCGTCAGTCTTGATGCAACAGCAGGGAAGTAAGCAACGCCAAATAGATGACTACTCATTGCAGTTGGACACTGTGGCATGGTCACTGCCACATTGTGTACAGGCAGTTGTTGTAGCACCCATGGCAGTACAGGCACCGGCCGTAATGTTACTAGACCACCCTCTCACTGTGAGAATGTGTCATGCAGTTGCCATCAATCTGCTGCAAGAGAAGATAGAATTCCTGACTCGTGCTACACGTGTCATGTCTGACCATACCACTGAGTCAACCTCACATGGTGATTGAACGTTGTACAACATGAAACCTATGAACGTTACGTCTGACACCTGTGTATGGTACATCACACAGTAGCCTATATGAAATGGCTTAAATAACTACACACAGACATGATAACACTGATATACCCTTAGATGATGCAGAGGTGACAGTTAATGTGTACGGATCATGTAGACAGAGTCCTACAGGAACGAATGAAGTAGTTTATGCAGTAGTTATTGATAATGACATTGTAGACGGCCAAACCCTGCAGCATAACGTGTCTGCTCAAGCAGCAGAATAGATAGCTTTAACACGTGCTTGTACTGTAGCGGAAAAATGATGTGTGGACATATGTCCCGATAGTCATTCTGTTGTCTGTGCAGTGCATGTTTATGAGCAGCAGTGGAAGAATAGGGAATGATAACATCCACGGTAAACCGATTAAGCATGCGCATACGAACCTGAATGCATTACACTACATGCAGTTACCCACTGAAGTAGGTAATTGTAAATGTGCAGGGCATAGAATGCAACAGGATAACAGTAGGAAGGTTGAGGCATGAGCTCATGCACCTGCAAAACAAGCAGCGTCACACTTGGAAAGTGTCTGTGTGAATGAGGAATGACAAACCTCACACTGTTTAGATGTAGAAACTGTACAAACAATGCAAACAGCAACTACGAAAGCAGAAAAGCCGACGTGGTTATGACGAGGAGCAATCCTTGAACACGGACTGCACATATCCACAGTGAGAAAGCCAATATTAACGTCTAATATATTCAGATATGCGGCTTTGTGGAGCCATGGGTACAGACATGTCTCAACAGGGGGGATGGTACATTTGGTTAACAGAATACCCGTAACATACGGAATTACGAACCACATACAAACCTCATGAGCAGCGTGTCACGTTTGCCGTAGATATCATGCACAGGGAGTATTTAAACCGAAGGGAGTGAGTTGACCTACACCACCCTAACCGTTCCGTGCTATTTGTATGGAATTCATACATCTGCATAAATGTGAAGGGAACAAAGACTGTTTAGCGATTACACATATAAATAATCAAAATGGCTAGAAGCATTCCCAACCAGTAATCCGGATGCAGCAGCAGTGGCAAAGGTGCCAGTAAAATTAACTATCCATAGATCTGGCATGCTGTAAAGAAGCTACAGTGACAATAGAACACATGTAGTTAACCAGACAATCACGCTACCTGGGGGATTACTTTGTATTACCATGAATGTCAATTGCATGTACAACCCACACTCAGCACGACTGCTGCCGCCGCAGAATGGGATCCCGAGAAATAAGTAGAGGAGTTGGGTGGGTGACATCCAGACGAGTTACATGAACTGTCTACCTCTAGCATTGCTGAGCATGACAACAGTTCCAAATGTAAAGTGCTGCACCCACTTCGAAGTAGTATGTGGAATGGCATATCATGTGCCAGAGTGGAAAGCTGTCATGCCTGCAGAGCCGGAGGTCGATGACTCAGTAGTAGGTGACATGAGAGGATTGTTAACTAGTAACACTGTTCCTCAGTTAAAGTCTGTTACAGATAAGAGCAAACGAAGACGGAAGCATAGCTGACACCAGTATCCTGTGTGTATGTCACTGTTATCCAAAGAACATTATTGCCAAGTGGACAGTGCGAATGTCTGTACCGGGTACTGTTGGCAACGCCTACCGCAGTAAAGCTTGCAGAGAGGTTGTCCTGGGTCCACCTCACATTTCTCAAACTGGTAAAGGATATCAAGTCTGATTGACATCTCGTAGCTGATATACCAAAGAGCCCGAATCACCCGGCGAAGACTGTATAACAATACAAAGCAACCCCAAAGACATTTATGTTTGCTGTCCTAATGATTATACACCTATTAACCATGTTTGTGTTTACGTTACAATTTCCCGAACCTCACCTGCATATAACTACACGGATACAAATACTGATACGTGATGAACTGGCCACAGAGTGTCTTCCACACCTCAACAGATCCCTAGGCATGATGCGTGTGCAGATAGAGACCAGGAACACTTTAAATTGCTGTGTTTGTACTGCCATACCTACATCATATGGAGGACTTCCGATGCATGTGGTCCCCTTGGGGATAGATCGAGACTTGTGAATATCTACACTTTGATACAGGTTCTGTGACATCACAGGACAACGTGGCAATGTACTTACCTGTTACACAAAAAGGAATTGTATGTTATCATAAACATGGTACAGTTGCAGTTGGTGGGAGTATTTGTAACATAACTGTGTCTTACGAATGTCATATAACAGCCAAAGATCACAGTACTACTTGTAGCACCATTCCTAATTTGTATTGAAACATCATGAGAACAATGTTGAAGGATGTGCAGAAACATCCTGAATTGTATAAACAGTACTCTGTCAGAGACAGGAATTTGTTACATGCAGAGGTAACCCGCATCAGTAATAAAGTAGAATATAGTTATGTTGTTTGTGGGAAATAAGCATAGCAATGGTTACCTGGGAAGTGGTCCGGCAGTTGTTATTTGGGTTGTCTGGCTCCAGTCACATGACATACTGTACAATTGCCTGTGGGTGCGGAGCGAACTATAACACATATAGCTCGAAGAACTGGGAACACAGTTGGGAAACCTACTAATCCACTGGGAGAAATGGAAGCTGTTCTGACATGTCAGTCCTCTGCAAGAGATAAAGGAATACCGATTCATATGGACTTCAGTGACAGCGTCACAACCTGGGCTGGAACACCCCCAGCTTCTGGAGTAGTGAAAGCAATCAGGGAACAGAGGAGGTTATCAAAACTGTCGGAGGAAGGATGAATGTGACTTCCTGCTCCTGAACATGTGACTGATGAACTGGATGCAATGAGAACTGTTGTGTCACAAAATGTAATAGTGCACGACTGCACCGTGGCGCTGAGAATTGGTACGTCGGGCTTACTGAAGAAGATCGCTGTGTCCAACTACCACATGAAGAGACCAAAAGCAACGCCCACCTACAGGTAATATAGCAGGTGTCATCCATGGCGGAAACAGGCCCAAACCCACTGCCGAACCATTTCCACAAACCATTGGGTGGATGGGGTCAGTCATACTGAATATCATGAATGCCATTTGTGTTGTTCTGCTCATATTGGGAGCATGTGTCTAGTGCGGGATACTGTGCATGTAAGTATTAGTCAGGGACTCTGGCAACATACCTGTACGCGAGACTATGGATCAAGACCTGTAGTGGTATTTGTCAATAGAAAATGCAATCCTACTTGCAATGTACATCAAATTACCTGCCTAGTTAAACGTTCCACAGAGGAAGCCGCCACGGAATGAAATAATGTTGTATATGTCTCTGGATACAGTAGAAGCAATCAAAGGAGGAGAATGTTAGCAAAATGCATATTTAAACATAATATGACGTGCAACTTTAGAAGCTAATAGTGTATAATGCATATTATTCTACCTGACAATATAGCAGTACAGCTTCTCATGCATGTAATTGCTTGTAGTGTAGCTGCAGTGTGATTGAACCCTAACCCTAGCAGTAACCAGTGCAGCAGGTGTATGTCAGTCAGCATTACTCATCTGCTCGGTTACAGAATAATACATGTATGTACAGGTATATCTGTCATCCTTCTACTGAGGAGGATAGGCTTGTGAGCTGTAACACAGAGTACAGCTGCTCAGCAGAGAGACACAGGAACCTAGTATGACACGGAGTGAGGACTGAATATGAACAGTGTTGGAACCGTGTCAGAGCAGAACTTACCAAAGTACAGTCTAACTGAATATGTGTCTCGCAAGCTTGGGCTATCCTCTTGGGAAAACATGTAATAAGCATTACCTGAGCACTGCTGTAGGAATACAATGTTCTGTACTCTAGCAATGTAAATGCCTCGTGACTGACAACATCATTAATGTGTGCAAAAGATGATAGTATACAGAATGCTCATACAGATGAACATGTATAGAGTTGAACAAATGTCTAAACTTTGACTGCATACTCCTTTGCCTCCTGCTGCACAGTAATAAAATGTTATTAATCCCAGCTTCCTGTGTTAATGAGTGTCATGTTGAAAATACGAATGAGTGTTACAGTTTGATTTAAAAGACTTAATTGACAGATGTTTACGTTCTAGCATTGGAATAGGTCAAGACAAACATCACAATGTCCATGTGTACCACATACACACAGCCAGTAACATGCAGTAGTAGTGCATGAAGGCATACACGACTGTGGGAAAAGTACAGGACATATGGCACGTGCCAAGTGCAGATGCATGACACAAACACCAGGATGGGTGTCCTTGCAAAGAGGAACATGTGCCAACTACACCTCCCACAGATGTACTGGCAATAAAACACATGGCAAACACACAGACACACTACTGTCCAACACATGACTGCAACGGAGCCTGGTCAAACACCAACAGGAAGCATGCACAAACAGGGACTTGAGTAATGTTTGCCTTAACATCCCCCCATAGGCTAAAGAAGAATAGAATGGACATATGCATGGAATGCTGTGAAGGATGTGTGGTAGTCCTCAGTATCACAGTGTTAGGGACACAGATACACTGTCATCAACTGTGGCGTATGTGCAATGTACACAGCATACCTGCATGTAATACAGAGGACAATCATGTGCCACAGAAATATACAGTGGCGAAAGACTATAGTGGATAGACAATTGTACATGTGACAAACTATGAATATAGGTTCACACGTCCATAGGTACAGGGTAGGCCATCGTCCCAGGCCCAGCCATAATACTACACCATAGTTAGGATGACTTTGCCAACCTTCTGTGCTTCAGATGAAATACCCATGATATTGCTGTATCTCCATCAAGCAGTGATAATGATGTAATCCCTGGCCTATACCTGCAATCCTCCATCCAATGGACAACATAGCTGCGAACAAGGCTAGGAAGGATGTCTGTCTCACATGTACTGTGATGTAGATTCACAGCATAATGATTGTATGGGTGATATATGTGTCACCCAAACACATCCCATGAATGACCGTGACAAGGTAAATGTCACCTGCCTTAGTGATTCTGAGGGATGTGGATACAGTAGGTGAAGCATACACATGACATATGGGTTGACATGGCCTTGTATGTCAGGCACAGGCCAACAACAAACAGCAGGTATGTGACGTGATGTGGCAGGGGTCCTACATGTGGGGCAGCATTACACAAAATGGTGTCATCCTGCATCTGTACAACGATCAACCTATGTGGGCTTCACAGCTGCTGTAGGTGTATGGTCAGATACAGTCTGAATGGGGCAATGTAGTAGATCATAGGTGTAACACGTAATGGGTACAAGGGAACAATGACCTAGCCTGAGGTAGATGTGAATCCCTGCACCAACAGGTGGGCAATGTAGAAGACCCACACAACCACGATAGCAACGTGTGTGTGGAATGAATGGTGACATCCAACACTGTCCCCTGATTCATGGTAATCACCCCTGTGCTGAGTGGACAGCCACCTATATGCTGTACACGGGTGACCTAGTACTTCTCCACAGGTATCACGCTCCATGCCGTCGCATTTAGCTGTGGGTCATGTGCCTGACAGCAGAGATGCATATCTGGGAGGCGCCGAAGGATATCTGTGTCAGATGTCTGTCCCACTATGGCACCTGTGTTGCAGTCATCTACAAACACTGTTGCCCATAGCACCCCTGTGTGTGCCTGTACCGTGAAGATGTAGGTGTATGACAGGAGTGCACACATGGAAGGGCCCCATGGGACACCACTTCTGACAGGCAGTAGGTCTGATATGCTGCCAGCAACTATGACCGTGTGGGTTGTGTCACATAGACAGTTTACAACACATTCTGTGATGTGCGTGTTCACATCCCAGCCAATGGGTTTATCAACGATACCTGAGGGGGGTAATGTGATGAAGGGCTTTGCCAGGTCGAGGTAGGCTGTATGGACTGCAACACCCCCATCAGTGGCCTCGGCGACTGTTCCGAAAATGTCGACCATGCTTTAAAGGCATGAACCGCCCCTGAACAAGACAAACCGTGTGTGAGGCAAAGTAAGTATGTCCCCTATGCAGTCATGTACGAGCCACAGTATGATCCCTCCCCATGTCTTTGCAGATAGGTCCCCTCAGGGTAATGGGACAGGAATAGCCAGCCTCAGTGGAGGTATTGGCCTTCTGACGTGGGACTACAGTTGCCATGTGACACAACCTGGGTACCCTACCTGAGGTGAGGCTACAAAGAAATAGCTGTCCTAACTGTGTGTCCAATTCATAACCGAGATAGTGGAGTACACAGCGGGGTCACCAGCTTGTCTCATCGATGCTATGTCCACTACCCTGGAGAGAGCATGTCCCACCTGTGTGTCACAGAACATATGGTGACCACAAACCTGTGGTACACACATCACCTCATGTGTGGGGGAGGGTGTGGAGATGTCCTCACTGGACTTGTCAGCGTGTATGTTGGCAATGTGTGTATGTTGAGTAAACCCCACCTCTATGTGAACCCAGTCAGAGCATATGTGGGACTGAGCTCCCAGGTGTCCAGCATAGCAACTGAAGGTGGTATGATTGTTAGCCAGGTCCATGTAGGTATATCTGTGGAATGTGCCCTGGACTATTTCATGACAGTGTGTATGTCTACACATATGATGACCAAGGGTCTCACACCTCACAAGGTGTCTGCTCCACCTTGTAGTAGCCACCTCCTCGTGTTGTACATTTTGTGTATGGCTGGGGTACACCACACTGGATGCTCGGCATTGGTACACTGAACCACAGTTGGGTAAGTGAATGACTGGCTCATGCAGTCCTGTAGGTACTGGTAGATGGCAAATGTGATTGATGCAGTGGCTGCCGTACCATCGACCACTGACTCAGGGTCCTTAAAGGAGACCACAGTACTGCGCAGTACTGTGTAGTCTGCCTGTGAGCAAGCAATGTGTATGGTAACTGGCAACACTCACAGCAACGGATGCCAAAAGCAGAAGCCAATGTCCAAATAACATAGATCAACTTCTGCATTACAAAATGTGTTATCATACATGTATTGACATGTGTCTGCCAATTACAATTGGAAATCTGGTAAGACTGGCCTAAAGTTCCCATGATGTACACAGTCTGGGGGTGTTGTTCCGATAATAAAGTGGCAATACATCCCAATCGTGACCTCTGGGTATGGTATGAAAGTGGTTGTTAACCTGCAACATTGGATGTATAGCATTGGTTTCTGGTGTCGGAAGACTTGGTTCCTGTAGCACAACACAGTATGGGTAGTCAAGCACACATACACGATTGCTGAACACACAGCATCAGTGAAACCCACTGCTCACAAGGACACAGTCCGACAAGCTCTACACTTTACATATGCACAGTGGTGTCCATCGTAGGACCCAAAAATTGTGGAAAGAATCGAATAATTTCTTATTTCAATGCGTACCTGAAATCATTGTCGTCACAGGTACACATATGCACCGCAAGCGTGTTTAATGTTGCTGATAGCTGTCCATGTAATGCAGCACAGATGCACAGAAATTCCCAGGGTACCGGGTCCATAGAACTGCGTCCACATCACAGTCCCGCACACATGACGGATGTGTAATGGGTACTGTCAATTGTTGCAGTCAAGGGATTCTGGGTATGTAGACTCTATGCTCGGTGTTGTTTCGCAGGCAATCCTTTCTCCCGCCCCGTGGGAGGGATGTGCGTAGCACCTGCCTTACTCTCCGCTAATAATGCAAACCATACTCCGGAGAATGCTAAATGTAGGTGTGTAATGTGTACAGCCCTATACTAGTGTCCAGTAGGCAATTGTCATGGATGGACACCCGTATGGCCAGGATGGCACCTACAACTGCCAAACCGGGTACATGACATAGCCGCGGTAAGGCATAACACAGGAAATACACATAGGGACTACAGTTGACATTCCACATACAAAGCAGGACCGTCGTGCCAACACCGGCATACACAGCACTCAATCTGCCAGCAACAGACTGAGGAGCACCCGCTACCGTACAGCGGAACAGATGTGCGACCTGTGGAACACATACTAATGGCACACACACAACGTCAAGTAGGATATGTAAACTATGGCATTCCCACCTATGAAGACAACATGGTTAAATGAATGCATAGGTAATCAACATGTTCTGGTGGTGTTATAGTGGAAATACAGTGACGGATATGTCCCATTGGGACGTCTGCGGTTTATATGGGGCATTTGCTAACCAGCATCATTGGATGTATGTCATTTGTCCACAGTACTAAATCACCTGGTTATGTAGCACCATGTGGAATGGGTGGTCAAACAGACATCCGCGATTCCTGAACACACAGTATCAGTAAAACCCAGTGCTCACAAGGACACAGTCCGACAAGCTCTACACTTTACAAATGCACGGTGGTGTCCATTGTAGGACCCAAAAATTTGTCTAAAGACAGCTCTTCCGCCTTATTTAATCAACTAACGGAACTCATTGTAGTCACAGGTACACATATGCACATAGCGTGTTTAATGTCGGTGATAGCTGCGCATGTCATGCAGCACACGTGCACAGGAATACCCAGGGTACGGGGTCCATAGAACAGGGTCCACATCACAGTCCCGCACATGACGGATGTGTAATGGGTATTGTCAATTGTTGCAGTCAAGGGATTCTGGGTATGTAGACTCTGTGCTCGGTGTTGTTTCATGAGCAATCCTTTCTCCCACCCGTGGGAGGGATGTGTGCGTAGCACCTGCCTTACTCTCCGCTAATAATGCAAACCATACTCCGGAGAATGCTAAATGTAGGTGTGGAATGTGTACAGCCCTATACTAGTGTCCAGTAGGCAATTGTCATGGATGGACACCCGTATGGCCAGGATGGCACCTACAACTGCCAAACCGGGTACATGACATAGCCGCGGTAAGGCATAACACAGGAAATACACATAGGGACTACAGTTGACATTCCACATACAAAGCAGGACCGTCATGCCAACACCGGCGTACACAGCACTCAATCTGCCAGCAACAGACTGAGGAGCACCCGCTACCGTACAGCGGAACAGATGTGCGACCTGTGGAACACATACTAATGGCACACACACAACGTCAAGTAGGATATGTAAACTATGGCTTTCCCACCTATGAAGACAACATGGTTAAATGAATGCATAGGTAAGCAACATGTTCCGGTGGTGTTATATTGGAAATATAGTAGCGGATATGTCCCATTGGGATGTCTGAGGTTTATATGAAGCAGTTGCTAACCAGCATCTTTGGATGTATGTAATTTGTTCACAGTACTAAATCAGCTGGTTATGTAGCACCATGTGGAATGGGTAGTCAAACAGACATCGCGATTGGGAACATACACCAGCAGTGAAAAGCACTGGGCAGGTGGACACAGTCCAGCAACATCTAACTTGACATATGCACACGGGG